>NC_050453.1:35167529-35387529 GCF_903995425.1 Onychomys torridus
AAGCCATACACAAATGGAAGGATCTCTTGATTCTCTAATTGAGGATGTGATGGCTGCAGGTAGAATACTGTCACTCATATTTCAGTGGTTAAAACCTAAGGATGACTATGGACTTTGTGTATTGTAATCTTAGTACGGTTGCTTTGTTTTTGTTGTTTCTGCAAGTTCCGCTCTATGAAGATATTTACCATCTTTTACAAAAATACACTTTATTAGTGACAAAGCCGAGACTATGTTAGTTTCCTAAGCTCCATGATCTTTGCTGCTTTTCAAAGTCACAAATGGGCAGTTGCTATGATTTCATCTGCAAATCATTTATGCATTGATCTTTAACTCTCATCATTGTTACATTTTGCTTTGTATATACTTATCTTCATACTTTAACTTCTGTTTTGTTTTTCATGTGGTGTGAGTTTGTATGCATGAGGATGTGTACAGGAACTCATTGTGTACATGTGTGTACAGGTACACAGGTGGGTGAATGTCAGAGGATGCTGTGCTCATTCCTTGATTGTTCATTTTCTTTACTTAGGTAGGGTTGTGCCAAACCCAGAGCCTGCCAATAGCTAGCCAGGTTTTCCTGGGGAACCTTGTGTCTTCCTATCAATTTGCTATACCCACTCATTTGTTGTGGAGTCTGAGGATTGAAACTTTGGTCCTCACATTTGTGAGGTAAGTGGGTTTTTTTTTTCCTTCTTTTTTTTTTTTTTCTAAACAAGACAATTCCCTAACCTAAAATATTGACTAAAAAGTCAAAAAATAAAAAAGGAGTTTAATGAGGCAAGATACTAGAACCCCTTATATCACATACCCAATGTAACCCATTTACATCTCACATTATGATGGCAATTTGTTATAAACAGTACACCAAAACAGAACTATTAATACCAAATAAAGTCCATATTTGATTTGTGTTGTGGGATATTTGATCACACTATGTGAAGATGTGTTGCTGTTTTACCTCACCTGCCTAAGGCACCTTCTGAATGGTTTAATAAAGAACTGAATAGCCAGTAGCTAGGCAGGAGAGGATAGGCAGGACTTCTGAGCAGAGATAGAAACTCTGGGAAAAATCTGAGAGATGGGGGACTCACCAATGAGACAAGGAGGAAGTCTGACATGGTACTGAGGAGAGGTAATGAGCCACATAGCAGAATGTATAATATAAATAGGTTAATTTAATTTTTTTTAAAGATTTATTTATTTATCATGTATACAGTGTTCTGCCTGCATGTCAGAAGAGGGCGCCAGATCTCATTACAGATGGTTGTGAGCCACCATGTGGTTGCTGGGAGTTGAACTCAGGATTTCTAGAAGAGCAGTCAGTGCTCTTAGCTTCTGAGCCATCTCTCCAGCCCTAATTTAAGTTTTAAGAACTATTTGGGAACAAGCCTAAGCTAAGGCCAAGCTTTTATAATTAATAAGAAGTTCATGTGTCATTATTTGGGAGCTGGCAGTCCAAAAGAGGACCTGTTACAGATTTGAGTTTCCTATATTTTTATGTAATGTCCCTTTCAGTTTCATAATACCATCCAGGACGGTACAGAACATTTACTCAGTCTCTTTATTCTCCTTGTGGCTATGACAGTTTCTCTGACTCTGCTTTTGATAGTTCTGACAGTTTGGGAATGCCTGTCAATTACTTAGTAGGCTATGACTCAAGAAGTGTTTATTTGATATCCTTCTCATTTACACTATGACTACAGGGTAAAAGCACCATCTCACTTACATCCTATCAACACTATATACTATCAACATGACATCATCTTTGATGTTGGACTTGATTAGATGATTAAAGTAGTTCTGTGAGATTCTCCATTGTAGTAACTTTTATCTCCCTAACTACAATATACTTTTGGGGAGGAAATCACTGTGGAGGTATGCCTCAATCAGTATCTTGAGGGTGGAGTATATCCACAAATTGGAATTCTGTCTCTTCTTTTTTACCCAGTTATTTGCTGACAACAGTATGGCTTCACAATTTATTCTATACATATGATTGCATTTTAATGTTTATTCTATAGTTCACTTGTTCCAGTTTTGGCCAAGAGAGCTACATTTTCTTAAAATCCATTGCCCTTAAATTTTTGACTTTTACTTGCTTTTTAAGATTCAGCTGAGATTTTTACCTCTTAAGATAAAAACTCCTGACAACTACCTCTTCCCAATCCCTCATCTTCCACCTTGTTAGGTGGTATGTTTTCCCAGTGAACAAACAAAGCTCATGTCTGTCATATTTCTGCCTAGGTACCTATCCATCTCACCACCACATTTGGCTTCAGGCTCTTAACTTCTTTGATACTTAGTAGGCCAATCTTTTAACAAGTGGACAATAAGCTACACAAAGATATTTATAATTATCCTGGAATGTAGGACAGAATTCTCATAGAAAGCAGGAGCTCCACAGATCTCTCTGGAAATGAGTCCACAATTATCTAACACTCAACAGAAGCTGCAGATGCTGTCAAGCTAACTGTTCTGAGGAAGTACAGTGCACTACTACCACAAGCCAAGTTTGGGGAAGCAGCCAACACCAGCTACATCTGCATAATTACATTAAGGGCAATGACCAATTACCCTTATATTTAGAACCAGGGCTAGATGCCTTCTAGATGTGCTAAATTCATGAGCACTGTGGCCATGATGTTTCCTAATGACTCACTGCTGCCTTGGTATAATGCAATCCCCTGAAGAAATAAACTTGTTGGGCTAAGTTCTTTTAGTTAAGATGAACTCCAATAGCTGAAGCAGGATTTTGAGGTGGCTAATTTATCTTTAATCCAAACTCCTACTAACTTTCAACTATTTTCCTAACTGAGCTTTTGCCTCCGATTCATTCACCATAAATCAGATCACATCATTCTCTTTAACTGCTTAATAACAAAATCCAAATCCTCAATCATGTCCTATAAAATGCCACTATAATGGGTTCCTCTGTTCAGACTCATCCTGAATTATCTCTTCCTTGCCTAATAGCCTAGAAAGACGAATCTTCCTGAAAGTTGTAGCTGGGTCCCAAATTTCCCTACACTGGTTTCTTGAGATGGGGTTTCATTTCAGGTAGTCCAGCCTGGCCTAGAATTTGCTGACGCTGAGGATCATCCTGGATTCCTGACCTTCCCACCTCCACCTCCAGTGCTAAGCTGACAGGAGTATGCCACTACATTTGGCTTCAGTCTCTTAATTTTCTTGATAATTCATCCAATCTCTTAACAAGACCTTAACAAAATAATTCAAATTTTAATGTTTTCTGTGCATGAATTTATGCATAGAAATGTATGCTTGGGAATAAAGACAAGCTCTGCGAGAAACCCTACAAAACCACTGGAATGAAGATTAAACATATCCTGCCAATTTATTCTTAGAATTTTTTTTTTGTGTTAAAAATGTGCATGTTCTCTAATCATAATTTAAGTACTGTATTTTTACAAGAAATAGGACTATTATTTTGATCTTGATGTCCTGCAGAGTGAACTCAAATCTAGAAAGCTTTATGATTTTCAAGAAAAATAAAAAAAAAAAAAAAAAAATGAAGGGGCAAAGGATATAGTTCAGTTAATAAAATGCATAAAGCTTTAGGTTTTATTCCCCAGCACTTAAAACTAAGAGGGATGGTACATGATTATGTCCCAGCACCCAATGTGGAGGCGGGATGATTAGAAGCTCAAGGTAACTTACTTTCTTTAAAAAAGAAATAAAAGGGAAAAAAAAAAGAAAAAAAATAAAGAAAAAGGAAGCACCACCTTAAAATAATTTATTTTTTTAAAAAAGCAAGTACTTTTGATAACCAAACAGAATCTAACATGACCAACTCTATTATATAGAGCTTGAGGTAAACAATAATGTGGGCATGTAAAAACAATGCAAATGAACAACAAAAACATCACTTTCATTTAAAAGCATTCAAGGTGGCATTAACTACTTCCTATTCTAAAGATTTTCAGGACATGTAGCCCTAATACCAGGATCTCTGTTAGAATATTCTCCCTACATTTTCACAACTTGCCACTCATTCATCTTAACATTCACTGGTGACAGATGGTAACTTGAATTTTTAAAGATTTAGTCATATGTATGGGTGTTTCACCGCCACGTATATCTATGCACCATGTCAGATTCCCTGGACCTGGTCTTAAAAACCGGTTGTGAGCAGATCTGTTGTTTCTAGGAATCAAATTTGGGTCTTCTACAGGAGCAGCAATGCTCTTGACTACTGAGCCATCTCTCTAGCCCCCAGATAGTAGCCCTTCTCTCAGAGTTGGGGCCAAATATGCAGCAGGTTTTAAATTGTATAAGTCATGTAAGATGCAATTTCTCTTGAAGCTGTGAAAACTAATAACTTTCACCTAAGTTTGAGGAAAAGTCATTTGGAGATAAAACCTTACCTAAACTACTGTAGGATTCTTTTACCTCTTTATTAACCAATCTCATACAATGTAAATATGCATGCTTTGCTGCAGAAGTGTGTTGGACCATGGAATACGATTTAGTTTTGGTGGGGTTGCTATTTAATATAGTTAGTTACATGTGTTCTGTGAATTTTCTGTTATTCAAAAGATTCTAAATTCCAAGGGATACTTGGCTTCAATAATTTCAGAGAAAAAAAAAAGTAAACTTACTTAGGTCTCAGTGACCTTTAGCTGAGGGATCTACTGAGAGAGTGTATTGTTCATGCATACCTGTACTTAACAAACCTTCCTGCAAGTGTTTCATGAAATGTGAGAATTTTGCTTGGGTCATTCTTGTGAAAAGGATTCAGACTTTAACTAGTTCTCCATGTTACTTTTGCTCCACCCAATGGTCTGATGTGAAAATGACTTATAAACTAACTATACAATTTAGGAGGTCACATGGCTTTGAAGCTGAGGGTACCAGAGCACACAAGTTTAATTCTAAGTCAGGGCTTGCAGATAATGAGCTGCCATGCTCATTTGTCCATAGATCTGTGGCTATTTTTCTGCTGCACCACTGGAGCTAGCTCAGCAGTTGTAACAGAGACCACATGCCCAGCAAAGCCTAAAATATTTCCTATCTGTCCCTTTACAGAAAAGGTCTGCTGACCTCGCTCCAAGTCACTCATCAGTCTTGGCCAGTACAATATGATAGGTCTAGTTAAAAGAAAAGCTGATCTGGCTTTATCAAAGGCTTACTGGTGCTGAAGAGAACTAGCGGTTGAAAGGACCATCCCTCCTTTTTTACTTGATCTCAGTAAGGCCAACTCTTAGATCTTGGACCAGCTCTGGAGGGACCCAAAAGATCTGATAATGATAATCTCATCAGGGTATATAGAAAGATTCTTAATCTTTTTTTTATTGCAAACATTAAACTCACTGGAAGGAATCTACACATTTTATCTTTTGTTCATGTTGATATGCACAATTCCAAAATGGGTGGGAAATACAACTTTAAAATTACTCACCAGTACATTTTTTTTCTTTTAAAATAAGATTTATTTTCATTTTAATGTGTGAGCCTGGATGTCTGTACGTATACCACATGCATACCTGGTGCTCCAGGAGGCCAGAAGAGGATGTCAGATCTCCCACTGGAGATACAGGTAGCTGTGAAGTACTAAGCAGGTGCTGGGAACTGAACCTGGATCCGATGCAGGAGCAGCCAGTGCTCTTATTCACTGAGCCTCTCTGCTGCCCCAGGCAGTACATTCTCTACAACCCACATTTGCTACTTCTTCAAAAGACTCTCACCATACCTGACAAATGCATTCCCAGCTCAGCTGTGGCTCAATAAACTTTTATTATTTTTTATTTATTTTTATTTAAAAGAATTTGTTTCCCTATCACAAAAATTAGCCACACTGCCAACAGCGAAGTTCATGGTTACACTGATGGTGGAGAATTCTCTGGGTATTCCCAATGTCTCAATGGTGTAAAAGGAGGAAAGAAGGTACTCGGAACAAATCCAAAACCCAGGCTGACTTTGGAGAGACATCACATGCCATTTTTTTCTTTCTCATCATCAGCTGCAGATGGTTTTTGGGAGGATCAAACACAGTTTGACTTCAGGAATCCCTTCACACCAATTCTAGCACCTAATGGGGGAAATAGAAGGAAAAGTTCTATACAGTTGTTATAAAAACATACAGTTTAATGACACTTCACTGTATGTACTACTGGAAAAGCAAATAAAAAAACCTACTAACTGGTATAATGCCAAAGAACCGGAAGAAACCAGATGTTCACTCTTCTTTCAATTTAAGCACTGTATGAAAAATTTCAAATTAGTTATTGTACCAGTTAGACAGCCTTTAAAGTGAACTATGAGCCGGGCAGTGGTGGCGCATGCCTGTAATCCCAGCACTCGGGAGGCAGAGCCAGGCGGATCTCTGTGAGTTCGAGGCCAGCCTGGTCTACCAAGTGAGTTCCAGGAAAGGCACAAAGCTACACAGAGAAACCCCGTCTCGGAAAAAAAAATAAAAATAAAAAAATAAAGAAAGAAAGAAAGTGAACTATGTGAAACTGATGGATACAAATGGGCTGAGGTAAAGCATGCACAGAATATCTTTGGAGTATTTTCTGGTATCTAAATACATTCTTAAGAAAAAAATATTGTTAAGGACTTCAGTATTTCTTTTCTTAATAAGCACTAGGTTGGAGCCGGGCAGTGGTGCGAACGCCTCTTTAATCCCAGCACTCAGGAGGCAGAGCCAGGGGGATCTCTGTGAGTTCGAGGCCAGCCTGGTCTACAAAGTGAGTTCTAGGAAAGGCACAAAGCTACACAGAGAAACCCTGTCTCGAACCCCCCCCCCCCCCAAAAAAAAAGTACTAGGTTGCCAAGATTAAGGCAACAGTAGCAATCAAGATTTAGAGGATATCAATGTTGCCTTTCCAGTTGATTTCAATTTCAATGTCAACCATCTGGTATCAAAATACTTAGATTTTTAGTGTTAAGTTATTAGCATGCCATAAAAGTAAGTTGTGATGGCATTAAAATTAAAAGTGAGGAAACAAGGAAGGAAATGGCTAAGAAAGGACAGGTGGTTGTGAGACTGTCAAAGACTGTTCCACAGACACTGTAACTTTACGTCATAAAAAACCTGAGAGGTGCAACCCTTCACCTTCTGCTTTGAGCTTCATGATGTTTTTTGTACGCACGTTGTAGTACATTAGGGTTCTCTAAACCTGACAGGCCAATGCTAAACAACCTCGTTGGGTTCTGAGAGTTTACAGGATTCCATTGTATCCTTGGAGTTATTATAGGGATGTTAACAATTCCATTTGCTTTGTATGTCTAGACTGTTGATTAAGGTGTTCCATTTACAATCTATGCCTTGCCAAGAGAATGTGAAACTGAGAGACTAGGAACTTCAATCAAATTCCAAGACTTAGTGTTACTCTTGCTTGAGACCTCCAGACAGGAACTAATGCTGACCAGTGCAAAGGCCTCATGTTCTTTAAAGTTGTGGTCCCTCTTGAGAAAAGATATTACCAGACAGACTACCTGCCTGAAAAAGGAAACTGTCATATGAGTTAGCCTGACTAGTTACCAATGCAGTTCTCTCTTGAGTTTGTATGTTTCATCTTCACAGGATGTGCTTAGTCTGAATTTGCTCCTTTGATGCTTTGGGCAACTGTGCATTTATGAATTAAAGGAGATTGTGGCAAAATAAATGTCAAGACAGACACAGCATAAAAAAATGCTTTGTGAAATTTCCAGAAGAACATATCGAAGGAAGATATTCTCTCAGAATATGTGTTAGCTAAACTTACGTATTTAAAAATCTCCATCCAAACAAGGCTTTGTTTAGAAAGATTTCACTGCTTAGCTTAGCATTTATTTACATAAATAATGCATTATTCCCAAGGACTAAATACTACAAGTTATAATCAAATGAAAGTTTGATGTCCTTGAACCATTAACTAAAAATGACTACATGCAGAAAACTATGACTCTGTCACTCAGACTATGCTCTCGGGTTCACACAGATTTTCAGATTACAGAACACTAAAATTTCCTCTCCATCCTGACTACCACCTTAGCAAGGAGGGATTAACAAATATCTACTTGCTATGGAAGCGAAGGAGGAGAAACACGAAGAAGAACAAAGCACAGATGAAGAGAGCAAATACATCAGCACCCATGTTCTACCACAGACTGTGTACTAGACAGCCTGTGTACGGCTATGTTGGTCCATAGGAAAACGCTCAACAGTCCTCATTTGTTTATCTGACCATTTATCAATCCATCTAGCCCAGCCCCAAGAAGCATGATCATCTCATAACTGCAAGCTACCTATTTCTTTCAGTGTCAATTAAGTCATTTCTGAGGACTGAAACCCCTAATTTGAAATGATCATGAAGGCTCAGCACAGCTGTATATTTCTAAGAACCTGTTGCAGTTTAAGAAAAGGATCTGAGTTTAAATTGGGGGGTGTATGAAATGGCTTACCTTAATTGTACCCTGGCTGTTAGCAGCAATCAGCACATTAGACTCCTAGGGGGGAAAAAACAAAACAAAACAAGAGCTTTAGAAACAGAGGATTCCTGCAGGGCAGCTGAAGAGAATAATTTCTTCTTCACCCTTCTTCCTCCGCTTCACCCTAAGATACCAAGGGAATCTAAAGTGGAAAGACAGTTTTCAGCATATGTAAAGTTAACTTGAGAAACAGTGAACATCTGCTTCCCTAGAACATTCTCTATTAATTGAGTCTTTACCATAATATACAAAGAACTGGCATGTCAATATCTAGTACAAATCTCCATGGGCAGATATGTACAACCAGGAAAACATGGACAGCAGGATATTCAACTTACAGAAGGAAAGCTTGTTTGATTTTTTTCCAGTAAGATATTCCTCTATTCAACCTGTGTGTTAGTAACAGTTTTTTTTTTTTTTTTTTTTTTTTTTAAACCGGAGCTGAGGACTGAACCCAGGGCCTTGTGCTTGCTAGGCAAGCACCCTACCACTGAGCTAAATCCCCAACCCCTAGTAACAGTTTTGTAATAACCTCAGTGAGAATTTATGACACAAAGTACTTTCATGTTTTAAGCCTTAAGGGGGAAAACCCCATTTTGTTTGGAAAGCAGGAAAGGGTAGGAAGAGAAACAATCTCAGGGTTCAGACATATCTCCAGAGAGTACGTAGCTCCAGAACTCAAGGATGCTTGAAGTCTTGCTCACAAAGATAGGCAGCTAAGAGGTGGACAGACTTAAGACTGTGATACAAACCATGGGGCTAACAGACAAAATCTAAATGACAGCTACGAGAAACAGACAAAATGGCCATGTTTTAATGAAGACTAGAATCTGCCTGAATATCCTTTACTTAAGGCTTCATGACCAAAGTATAAGTAGAAATAAACTTTTAATCTGTATAAGAATGTCACATTAGCCAAGCTGAATTATAAACCTTAGTTTCCTTGTATGACATAAGAAATATGTATTTACAAATATATATTTCTTTTTAAAAATTTCTTTGATTTTTTTTGGGGGGGTAAAGAAAGCTACGTCTGAAAACTACTCATTTTGTCACTACTTTTGTATGAGCAAATAAGTAATTTTCACAGAATTTCCAGAGGGATTAGAATACCATTCAATGTAGTCAGTGAAGATAGCATCCAAGGTCACACTTGTATTAAGAGAAACAAGATGTGAGAATGGGCACTGCTAATCTTTTGCTAGTTGGGTGTTTTTCTTGCAATGGTAAGACAGAGAACACAGGTTCACTGAGAGCTAGTTCAGATGTTTTCTCTGGGTAATTACACACAGTATCAATGCTATCATACTGAGAGGGTATGTGAAGTGAAAGTTCAGACATTTTCTTTGGGTGATCACACACACTATCGATGCTGTCAGACTGAGAGGGTGTGTGAAGTGAAAGGACCAGGAAGCAAATGGGACTTATCTACTTTTTCACTGACCTGAGTTTACAAAGATTAGGAGGCAGAATTCCTACACCTGCCTCAGAAAACAGTAAAACACTGAAACAAAAGCTATCTGTGTGATGCCAAAACTACCTCTAGAGTACCCAGAAAAGACTGGCTTGCAAAAAGTAACAAGAAATAAAGAAAAACAAAAAATAAAAACAAAAACAAAAACAAAACCTCCATTCAATTGGTTGCTGCTTAAGAAGGGTTAAGACTCCACACTTTCTGAGAAGGCTATTGCTAGAACCCTGGTACTGGGGCCCTTAAGAACCATCCGCTGCTATGGGAACATATGATATAAGGACAATGAAAAGTTTTTAGATTTAGCATCAGTTCATTCTTTCATTTTGGTTCTAGTGACTTTTTAATGTAAAGGGGAAGGCAGAAAGGTGAACACGAGGACTGACTTTGACTAGCGGGGAATCCCTTTCTGCCATGCACCAAGACTATAAATTATGTAATTTAGTCATATGATTCCTGGGGCAAGGAAACATAGGAAAGTATGATATATACAGATTGGGTATTCTTGTCAAGAACAGGACTCAAATATAAATATACAATTTTTTATGTTGGTGTTCAAAAGTTTCAGTATTCAGATTAGAACCATAACTTAGAATATCTCACAATATAGAAGTTTAGAGTTAATATATAAACAGGGCAATTTATCTAAATGACCACACAAGAGGAGTTTGAAGTCTACAGCATGCTAGATCAAGGAATAAGACATCTGATAACTACCCACTGTGCACAAACACGTCTTGTTTGCAATCTTAGGACTGGCATTTATAGATAATGTAACTGTTGTTGCCAGAGGTTAACTCCTAACACCCCCATTCATGGAGACAGATAAATAATACACAACCTACTAAAAAGTCAATGTATAAACTGAGTTAGCTCAAATGGTCTTTCAGGATTGACATATACATAGCACAGTGTCCTAAGAATTCTTACACACACTCAAAACTATTCAAAGTAGAAAACAATGAAATAAAAAAAAAAACATCATCACATCTTAGTACACCTTTCCTCCAAAGACCATACAAAGGAGAGATTTAGTACTAGATTTTTTTCCCCAACCTAACAGAAAAACAAAACCAGAAACTTTACTTCTGTTATTAGAGGTTATTACTTAAAAGCTTTGAACAAGGGGTTGGGGATTTAGCTCAGTGGTAGAGCGAGTGCTTGCCTAGCAAGCGCAAGGCCCTGGGTTCGGTCCTCAGCTCTGAAAAAAACAAAAACAAAAACAAAAAAACTTTGCACAAGCCAAGCCACATTTGGATTCTGGGAGACTGGTGTTTGCTTGCTATAATTATAGTCTTGCTAGATGGAGATTTTACTTGTGAAATAAAAATGACAGTAATTCTCATTATTTGTTTTCTTTTTGTGTGGCTTACTGCAAAACTCTCCTCAAAGATAGCTGTGCCCACTTTTTCTCCATCTAAAGATTAAGAAAGACAATGTAAAACTTAGCAGGGATTTTTTTTTTTTATAAAAATAGAAATCACATATACCAAATTCTTCAATAATGCCAGTGCAGTGTTTTCTCTACAACAGTGTTTAACAAAACCACTATGTTAAAATCCTAAGTAACCTGACCAAGAATAAATATTTGCTTAAAGTTTGAGAATTTATTCCTAGAGAGATATAATTATTTGAAACATGAATACATTTTATTATATAATAGGCACATATGCAAGCACACACATACAAATAAAATATGCATAAATAAACAACTATTATTTCTGGCCAGGACACAGTAAACAAGTGGGATTTGTTCTCCTATCAACAACAAGAAGAGTGAACAAAATATATATGGCACCACTGGAGTATAGACAGCATAGTACTCTAATCCCTGAGAAAAGAAACCAATGCTGTGAGTTTCCTAAATACCCTGGGGCTTTCTGCTTAGAGGCAATTTCTGGACCATAAAGTATGGAAGGGGAATCTAAATATAGCAGAGAGAAATCTAAGCAGAAGATGGGGGCTCACTGAATCGAGAAGGCCAAGAATGATGTTAAGAGTCCTGGGAGGTTGGGATGACAATGGTTGGACTAGAATTTGTATGCAAAATATCATGAAGGAGGAGACTACAAAGAAGCAGTGCTTCAGTAACTTGTCTAGGGGTCAGTTCTCCTTGATTCTAGGTCTGAATAATAAACTTTACTTTTATATGGTAGAACTATACAGTGACAGGAAAATAACAGTAATTTTAAAAAAGCAAAACTACTGTTAATCCACATTATCAAATCCCGGATCAGAGGATGACTTAAGCTGTCTACTCTGTTAGGTATTCGTGAATGGATTTCCTCAATTTACCTTATAAAGGGATTCCCATGGCTTTATATATCACTTGATATCCCAGACACTAAAATAATAAATCACTATGAATAACTTTATGCCAATAAGATTGACAAGTAGTAAAAATGCAAAATAGCTCAATAGGACAGAAGGAAAAGATGGTGACTAAGAAGTGAGGAACATTTTCAAACTCAGTTTATGAGAGAAAGTTGTGAAAATAAAACTAGCCAATTTAGGTAGGATTTATCCTGACATTAACTTGGTTTCTAATATTAACAAATCAACGACAGGCTCAGGGTATAGTTCTATGCTACAGGAAAGCTTAGCATTTATACAAGACATTAGGCTCAATCCCAAGCATCAAAAAATTTAAAATATCAAAGAACACAATTCATTACATTGAGAAGAGAAAAATCACATTTAATATAAAATTCACTTGAATTTATTACTAACATAATAAAATTTTATTCAAGGTGATAAATTATCTACATATAAATGTGTAAATAAATTATAAAAGCACCACTTCCTCATACCAAAAACAATATAGAAATCAGAAGGAAGTAAAACTATCCTTACTTTCAAATGACATGTCTATCTATGTACAAAATCCTAGTGAGTATCTACTGGAACTATTAAACTGACTCTTGCAGGAGGGTACAACATCATTTACATGAAAATAAATTTTTTTATAAACCAGTTATAAATTTTAAAAATGTTACTTATAGAAGCATCTAAAACAATTACCCACCACTTACAGATAAAGACTTAATATTAAAAATTGTAAAACAATTCTGCAGGTTTCTTAAAAACAAACCTACATATATTTATGTATAGGGGTCAAATAGTGTTTAAAAGATTAAGTATTTTTGCAATCACAATTGAAGTTTTA
Organism: Onychomys torridus; assembly: GCF_903995425.1. Taxonomy (NCBI): domain Eukaryota; kingdom Metazoa; phylum Chordata; class Mammalia; order Rodentia; family Cricetidae; genus Onychomys; species Onychomys torridus. The sequence goes on from NC_050453.1 coordinate 35,180,600, forward strand.
CAGACTTTTAAAATAGAAATTTAAAGGTTAATCCTAGCATGTCACCAAGAAAAGAACTATAACAGATAAGAAAATGGAAAGCTCAAAAACAAATCAGTATGCGATCATGCAAATTTTCAAAAGAACTTGGCAAGAATAATTAGTATTACAAAGAGTACTGAAACAACCATTGTTTACTGCTCTAGTTGGCAATGTGAACCTAGGATAGTGGAGCCTAAAAATGAGGTACACTAAAGTCTAATTCAATAGTCAACTTTATTTAGAGCATCAGAGAGTTTACACTCAGGGTTAAGAATCACATGAGTAAAGTGTCTAATCACAAGAAACATGTGGCAGGCATAGAGGCATATAAATAAATAAATAACAATAGCCAGTTGTAATGAATTAAAAGTCAACTCACTCCTCACTTGGGAGGGGCACACGGCACATTCCAAGAACAATTCCTTGTTTTTGAAGAAACTGAGGCCACAAGACTCTTGCCTGGTTTTTTGTTTTGTTGTTTTGGAATTTTCCCCACAAGAACTCAGAATTCCCCTCACATGACTCCATTCTTGGACTGTGTTCTGAGAAACCATATTTATGAAAAGCAATTGTATATCTGCTGAAATACATATTAAAAAGACTTAAAAAGACCCTCAATCTTTATACATTGTATCACTCTAAAAATTAATTCTAATGGATTAAACACATAAATTTAAAAAACAACAAAATATAGGATAAAAAAAACCCATAGAAAAGAATGTTTGAGTTTGAAAATATTCTTAGAATGCAAAAACAAAACAAAACAAAACAAAACAAAAAACAAAACCAAAAAACAAACAAAAAAACAAAAAAACCCAAACCCAAAACTACTTTAAAAATGCTGACAGTTTATAAGAGTGTAGTCCCTGGTAAATGGACTACATCCCAGTGGAAGTCTACATCCAAGAATATATGGGCAGCACAAACTAGACTTGATGGGTTAAAAAAGACAACCAACCAACGAACCAAACAACTGAACTAAAAAGAGGGCACCAAAGTTGGATGGGTAGAGAGAGTGTGGGAATAGGGTTGAAGTGGGAGGAATTGGAGAAGAGGTGAATATGATCTATGATCAAAACATATTGCACGAAATTCTCAAACTAATAGTAAAAAAATGCATGACTGGTTTTAAGAGAACAAAAAAAATCACGGAGTTTATGACTATCTTCATAAAAATGTTGACAAACTTATCTCATCAAACTTTAATATAACTTACACTTAGTAGAATAAATTAAACTGTAAAATGTGGGCAAGGATAAGTAACAATAAGGAGAATGAAGAATAATATAACAACTTTGGGAAAAAGTGTGAAAGTTTCTTACAAAGTTAACTGCATAACTATCCTATAACGTAGCAATTCTACCTGGTAGATGTATGTTTGCAAAGGAAAGGATACTAAATCATATAAATATTTATTACTCAAAACAGTTCAAAACCAGAAATAGGTTTGATATCCAAAAAATGGGTGAAAACAGTTATAAATCAAAATGTTGCTTTGATTAAAAGCAACATAAAACTATATATACAAGGAACGACAACAAAACAGGCTGAAGAAACCAGACAAAAAGAAAGAATATGTTATATTATATTATATGAAAACCAAAAGATATATTGGTTGTTTCTAAGGATTATGTTGTTTAAGGAAAACCAAAGCCGGGAATCAGCTTGTGGAGACTAATAAATACATCAACATTGGCTTCTATCTTATTGAACTAGTCATCTTGGAGATGGAGAAAGGGATCTTACGAAAGCATTTTAACAAGTACAAGAGAGCCTCAACTGGATTCACTACATATAGATATCTTTTAAATTTCATGCATCCATACACAGACATTTCAAATCACATACATGCACAGGCCTTGTAAAATTTCCTTCTAAGTACCAAGTACTTTGAATAAAAGAAAGGATCTAGCTATAGAATGAAGGTGGTAGGAGGTAGTGTTCCTCAGTCAGTGTACATAGCTTTTTCTGGGTCAAATGTACCTTTCTTTGATATCTGGGAGAATGGAGTTTCTTCATCAAAAGGGAACAAGATTACCCCATTACATATCAATCCCTTACTTCCCCTCCACTTAGGTGTTCTTGCTTAAGATCATCTAGGATAATACTAAATGTTGATGGTTATTATTTGACTAACAGAATAAATCCTTTATTATACCTCAGTTTTTTGATTCATTCAAACAAATATCTGGTCTTTTAACAAACCTAACAAATATGAGGAAAGGATTTACACTGCTAATCAAAGGGACTCCTATGATTGGTTGATTTATCATAGCTTCAATTCTGAGACTGAGCTTCATAATTAAGACCTTTCTGTGTGTGGACTGAGGGGTTATGTAAGGAGCTGCCTAGAGGTTTTATTTAGGCTATTTCTCAGTGAATCTGGAACTTGAAATTTCAGTTAGACTGTTTTGCCCTTGGGATCTGGGTTGGAGGCACATGATGGCATGTTTAGTTTTTTACTTGAGTACTATGCATCCAACTTTGGTAACTCAAGCACTTCACCCACTGAGTCATCTTAGTTCAAACTGAGACTTTTCTGAATGAGCAATGAAAATATTTTATACTGATTTTCTTTTTTATTATCTCTCTATGGGTACTTTGACTATATGTCTATGCACCATGTGAGTGCAATGTGTGACAAGGCCAGAAAAAGGCACTGGATGTCCTAGAACTGAAGTTACACATGTTTGTGAATCACATGAGTGCTGGGATCAAACCTGTATCATCTGGAAGAGGAGCCAGTGTTCTTACCTGCTTAATCACTTCTCCATCCCGATTTTTTTTTTTAAATAATCATTCTAAGAAAAGATATGTCATTATAAGTGCTGGATAGTTTCTAATAACTTTATTGCCAGATATAAGAAAGTATAGTAATTAATTAGATAAAAATTATGTATGAATCTGTACATCAAAATATTGAGGTCATTCTAATGCAATTGTAAATAAACATATAAAACACCAGGAATAAATTAGCCACTGATATTTATCTTTACTAAATATGTAAGAAAATCAGCATTAAAAACTGCTAAAACTGTCCCCAGGAAAATAGTCATTTAACACACAGAGGTTTTTCATAGAACTTCTAAGATGTTTTAACATTCTGAAAAAACTTACTATTTCAAAAACTTCTTCAATCAGTTCAAAAAGTTCAAAATAGCCTATGGGTTGGGGATTTAGCTCAGTGGTAGAGCACTTGCCTAGCAAGCTCAAGGCCCTGGGTTCAATCCTCAGCTCCAAAACAAAACAAAACAAAACAAAACAAAAAAACCCAAAACAGCCTAAACTTGTGACTATAGTGCACTTCCCTGACTGTCCTGGGAACTGAATTCAGGGCCTTGTGTTTGCTAGGTAAACACTATCACTGAGCTCAGCCACATGCTTGTTATTTTAAAACATGTATGTGCAGTCAGATGAATATAAACAAACTCTCAAAGAAGGAAAAGAAAGATCTATCTCAACCATGAACGTACCTTCACTGGAATCAACAGATTCTCTCTCCTTTCCTTCCTGGCCTCCATTTATCCCTGTTAAGATTTACTCTTTAGATCTGGGTCCTCAAAGGTCCTAATGTCACAGTAAGAGTGTCACTAATAAGCTGTCTTCAGTGCTGAATAATATAAAAAATTTAAGACACAGGTCCCAACCTAACATAGAAAAGTACATATTACACCTGTGATTATCTCCAGGTTTGGCATGTGATTATTCTTTGGCCACAAAAGTAGTTATATCTAATCTTAAAGTATAACAATATAGGTTATTAATGATTGCTGGCACAGTGTACAGAATTATTATTAATATGGGGATCAGTTGGTTCCTATAATTATCCATTTGGTTAGACAGATTTCATCTAATAGCTTTTAGAGATATTTGTGGCTGAGAAAATTAAGAGAGGCATATATCATGTCAAAAGGGTAAAGATATACACAAACATAAACTGGTGACTTGCAGCAAGAAGATACCGTCAAAAGGGCACTCTAAAGGAATTTAATAACAAAGGACAAATACATTGCTTGGCCTTGGTTGAATCATATCCCTGAGATATAATTGCAAACATAATTAAGATAGTTGGTCACAAGTCATATGCTTTTTCCCTTGAATTTTACCTATATAATAATACTTATATCACTCGCGTTTAGTCAGGTCATTATAGAAAAGGATCTTGGATCTAGATTAGAATTTATTATGCTAAAAAAAAAACCAGGGAGAATAAATATAATGACTAGATTGCTTACTGAAATGAAGAATAAACTTGGAACAAACAGGCCTAGAAAAATCAGCAAACTGTTATAACAACTGTCTCATGCAGAATTTGCTCAAAGAAAGAACTACGGGAAGTCGAGAACCAGAAACAAGGATCTTTCCACAATTAATTACAAATAAGACCAGCACACCCTGGCGCTGTGGCCCATCAATTCCCACCCAGCCTCCTTTCCTCCTGCCCTTCTCCTCAACCTTAGACGCAAACAATCCAGACTCCACACTTAGTACTAAGAATCAAGAACGTTCTTTGGAAATAGTCATTTCCAAACTTTGTTTATAGACTTAAAGAGTTTACAACTATAGTTTGCTTTTTTAAGCATAGGGGCTCACTCTAGCCCTGACTCACTCTAGCCCAGGGCAGTCTTGGACTAATGGCAATTCTTCTGTCTTGGCTTCTTAAATGCTTGCATTACTGATTCATCATGTGCAACAAGAAAGCAATTTTTAATACGAAAGGCATTTCATGAAAGGTATTTTCAATAGCCCCTTTGTATATAAAATGTTGAGAACTGATAACTTTGGATTAATTAACCCAACCCAATCATTAGGAAAATAGCAATTCTATATATACTGTACATCCAATGTTGTAGGTACTTCAAAAAATTAAGCCAACAGTAACATCTATTTTCAAAAACTATCAACTAACCTGTAATCCATGTACTTGAATAGTAGAGGCAGGAATTCAAGGCTAATGTGGGTGACCAGAGACCTTGTTTCAAAAAGCATTAAAAAAAAAAAAAAAAAAAAAAAAAAAAGGCCCAGAACACAGACAAACGAAATCCATACAATACTTCAGATGGTTAAGCTAGCTTTCTTTGGTTTTCTTTGTTTGCTTCTATAATCTAGTACACTCAATCAGCAGAGATATTGAACAAAATAGTAAGGAAAACAATATTTAGAGTGGTAATTCAGAAAGTGTATGAAGGGGAACGATCAGACTTAGCCAGCTGTTTTAAGTCAGACAGAGACCTCCATGTTCATGTAGGATCGCTGCCTTCTGCAGACAAAAGGTATTTTCTCCTTTGTCTACATGGTTGACGCCGCAGCTTCCACTTTTAGTGTGTTTTATATTAATATGATATTTGTTATTCCTTTTATATTCTAATTTCTTTATGTAATTTTATATTATTCCAATTTCTAACTGCTTTCTCATCTAGATACATCTTAATACATTAAAACAAGTCAATGAAAAAAAAAAAAAACAACCAGGATCCAGACAACAAAAAAGAACCCATAAAAAGATATATTTATCAAGTAAAGGCAAAGGTGGCTTGTCAGGGAGAAAAACTAAAAGTATGTACTGTACAGAAAAGAAGGACAGAGATACACAGACACATATACAACTCAGTCATACCAATGTTAAGTGGCCCATATCACTTAATTATCATTGCTACTCAAGATATCTACAGACAATTACAAGTTCCATCACATGCCAAACTCTCATACTTGACAATATCTTGAATAAGATTAAGAATACTGTATTGACAATGATATTTATGACAAGGAAATGATTTTGTACTGCTGATGAATATTAAAAACTTGAGAGAAGAACTGCACTTCTTTCTTTAAAAAATGATTTATTTATTTCTCCAGCACCAGAAATTTGCATTAGTAAAATGGTTAATTGCAAATTTCCTCCTGACAATCCTAGAGTTTTGTGCTGTTTTTAGAGATGGGGGAAAACCACAAATGCACACATGCACCCAACTGAAACCCACAATAATTCTAAGACATGAGACGTGGGTCTGTACACTATTTCTGCATAGAACTGCTTAATCCTTTCAGACTCAAGTACTTCAACTATAAAATAGTCTCAAATTCTTGACAAAGTCTTTATGAGGCTTCAGAGAGTGAACAGTGCACCGATGGGGCTCAAGACATATTATACCAATTATAACAGACACCTTGGCATTTGAGGTAATAGCAGAAGCAGGAATATCTGATACCCATCCTGCCCTTTTCCCCTAAAGCAGATTGTAAAAGAAGTCTGTTTTCTCTCTGAAGTAAATCACAAGCCCCTTGGTTCAGAGGTATCTACTCTGCAGACAGAGGGTCAGAGAGGGGAAGCTGATCAGGTCAGTCTTGTTATGGTCACCCTTGTTTGTCACCACAGAAAGGTGTCCCTTAGTCCTTCAACTATACTCTTCAAAACTATCCAGCTTAAACCTGAGCATAAAAATATACAACATACTTGTTTCTTTAAGTCATCATTTCTGAAGGGTCATTATGTTACACAAAACTTCTATTAAATAAATGTACAAACTTTTTTCCTTTTTGCTATGTGAGCTTCAGGCCTGAACTTAGCAGTGGATAGGAAATCTGGACTCCTATACAGTTAACTGGCAAATTTTAGAAAAGAGATGAGTAAATTGTAGCTATTCTTACTAAAGATACTGTTAAATATAGCCTGCATTTTTTTTTTAATTAAAGTAAGTTCATCTCATGTGATGATTGTATAAGTATTAGCTTAGTATATCACTATATCCAGGATCTTATGAAAGTGTTTAAAACTGTAAAGTAGTCTCTCCAGGTTAAGAAGACTTAAGTAGTATCTTAATTCTTTTCAGAATTTTCCTAGGTAGCTAAGTAGTTCTTACTCTACTAACTGCTGGCATCGTTCTTTGCTCCCAACATAAAACAAATGGGGCAACACTAATCAAGTACACAAATAATTAGAGAAGAAGGGCAGCTAATAAAGTGTCTTCTTACATGCACATCAGTAGCTGCACAATATGAGGAACCAATGAAATGGTTAAGAACAGCCAGAAAATTAGGGACTGCATCTGAGAAGGATGACAGAATTTAAATAAATGGAAACAAGGAGACCAGGCAATATAGATTTATCCCAAGTAGCCACATGAGTACAAGTCTAGAAGCAGCAAGGGAAACAGTATGGAAAAATAAAAATGATTGCTCAAAGGAGTAGATGGTTGTTCCTAGCACAAACCATCTACTCCACTGAGTAAACATTATTTTTGCCCTCTTGTCCTGGATACTACACTGATTTAAATGATTCAGTGTACTGGATTTAAAATAAACTCTGTATCCAGATAAAAATATTTTTACTTTATTTTAAAATCTCAGCCGGGCGGTGGTGGCACACTCGTTTAATCCCAGCACTTGGAAAGCAGAGGCAGGGGGATCTTTGTGAGTTCGAGGCCAGCCTGGGCTACAGAATGAGTTCCAGGAAAGGCACAAAGCTATACAGAGAAACCCTGTCTGGAAAAACAAAATAAAAAACAAAACAAAAATCTCTGGCTCTGGCTAAGCTTGTACTGAAACCTTTACTTGAAAGTCAATTTCAAATGAAACTAAATAGACGATTACTACTATGAATTAAAAGGCTAAATTATCCTTTGTGACTGAAGGTACTTTTGTCATTAAATTATGCAGGAAACGAGGAGTAGGATACAAATAGCAAAATTAGGAAGTGGCATCAGGAGACAGGGTTAAAGATCTAGCAGCATGTGAATGGGCAGAAATATCTAAGGGACATCTTCAACTTTTCTGATACGTATTTTAGCATCAACAGTACAGAGTGATTTAAAACTCTTAATAGTCAATCTGTAGAAAATAAATGTTAAAAATCAGAATGCTGTGCAAAGAGATCAAGACAGCTAGAAAGGCTGTTTTTGCTATTTTATAGCAAAAAAACAAAAAACAGTTACATATAACTACAAATTCATGACATTATGTGAGCTTTTCTGTATGCATTGTAGAGAACTGAATTCACAGGAAAACCCAGAGAGCTGGGCGCCATTTGCTTATTGGCATGGAAACAGCTGAATACAACAGCATGTTTAAGCAAGTATTAATGATAGCATGTAGGAGCTGCAGGCATTAAAGAGAGGGCTGTATTCTCTTGTAGGCTTTCTTCTATGATTTCTACATCAGGGGACAATGGGAAGAAGCATGAGAAATCTTTTTATGTGCTGTTGTTTTGGGGAAGACAAACACTGCTAAAATGACATTCGAGCATTCTCTCCCCAGCTCTCTTACAGAATAGAATGAGCAGTCTGTAGAGAAAGAGTTGGTGGAGTGGAAAAACTAGTCTGAGGCCACAGATGCAAACGTACTGCAGCTAGGAAACTTTCTTTGGCTTCATGGCACGCACATGTGGCTAGCTCAGCACTACATTTTGAAGAAAGGCATCAACTGTTGAGATGTCCAAGAAACTAAAGTCTAAGCACATCAAATCCTCTAGCTTTGCTTGCTTAGTTGTGTTTTTAATCAGTTAAGACACATACTCCCAGTAGCTCTGCCACAGGAACCACCTTTGAAAATAGGACACTTAACACTTAACAGTTACCTAAGCCTTTTTGTTTTGTTTTAAAAAACAAACAGGCCACATTTGTCCCTTACAAAGAGAGTGAAACTACTCCTCCTTCACTTGGGTCTAGTAAATGTCTAATTGGAGACTTTTTGACACCAGAAGGCTGAAAACTCACCTTCAGATTATGCTGACAAAGCCATTTCCTGAATGTGTGTCTTATGAAAAGGCAGGCCATTTAACTATGCATACATAGATTATGAATTGCTTCACTTAAAAAATCCAAGTGACCAACCAACGACAACCTCCAAATCACCTTTTCCTGAAATTGCCTGCTTCTTTATACTATAAATACCCCAGTACTATCGCCATTAGTGAGTCAGAGTTGAGATCAGAACATCCACATCTCCTCATGCATGGTTGCCTCATGAAAACATTTTGGTGACATACTCTCTATCAGGAGAATCAGGCCTGACTCTGTAGTACTGATATCCCCAATAGCCAGGCTCATAGAGCTTGACTTAGACTAAAAGAGTCATAATAGATGAAGATTCTTCTTCCTCCTCTCCCTCCTCTATGGCATACACTAGCACAGAGGATAAAACACAGACAGACGCTATAGTTCAGGACTGCTTCAAAGATGAAATTCTTTGCGGGAAGCTGTACAAAGTAAAGACTAAGACCAGTCAAAGGTTTTAATACACTGAGAAAAATCTACCAAGCTAATAGATACTAACCAAAAAGATCAGGATATAGCTTTTGGCACATACTACAGGAACTGTAAGTCAAACCATCATAAATTTAAATGCTTGGTATTTATATTAGGAAGTGAAAAAAAATCACAATAAAATGTGAAAAGCTAGGTAGAAAATACATATGCAGCAAGAAATATTGTTTTCTTTTTAATGTAGGGTGAAGACTAGGAGAACAAACATCCAAAATTAACTGTTCTGTTCAAGTGCTAGAATTATACATAATTTTCTTTATTCTCTGAAAGTTCTCTATTACTAAAAGAAAACTAAACATTCCAAAGCATAAATGACATAGGGAATAAGGAGTAGTCTCTTGAGTAAGTTTGCTGCAGTCATAGTGTCCAAATACTGAATATAAAATTTCTGCTTGGCTAGGTACAGCATCATAAAATATGATAGGATTAGAAAGATGCTTGTCACTATTTTATAACACATAACTTAATGAGCATAAACAGGAAATCCATAATAAAATGCAAATATTAATACAACCAATCAAAATCTCATGTTTATTTTTAAAATTGCTATTTATCAATAACAAATATAGTACTAGAGGGATGATGGAGCTGTCGTCTTACAGATATATTTATATCTGACCCAATGGTTTCACTCAGGTTGACATCACATAAATACAGCAGTACCAAGCATGCAGGGGTTTACATGAGGCGGTGAATGGAAAATTCCATTATTTTCCACAAATAAAATCAAGGCTTAAATAAGCAGGAAATATTTCTCTTACAGTTGTCACCCATATTGCAAGCAATGTTTTTTTTTTTTATTATGGGGGGGGGTGAGTTGGTTAGTTCTGTATTAAGTATTTACTAAATACTTTTACATATTTTTTTTACATAAAAATGCATTTTATTCAAGAAAATGTCTTTCTATTATGTGTCTTTCAGCATCTGTAGTAGCATTCATTAGACTTTAAGTAAAAGGAACTGACATCCATTATTCATTTTTTCCCTTTTTCACTAGAAATAAGGAAAATTGGTATGACAGATAAAACATTCAGAATCAGATCCCTTTCTACCTCAGAGTATTTTGGACTTCTTTAAGTATAGTGGGGCAACAAATGGTTGTACCATTTGTTAAACTTCAAAAGCCTGCCTAAGATCATGCCATCAACATCTAGCAAAGGGTGCAGTGGGGTGGGGAACGAGTTGAGGAGCTACTGATAGCTGGTGACTTCTGGAGGAGGGAAAGCCAGTTTTCTTCAAGTGTGTGGCCCCTGGTAGGCCAAATGTCTAGTGGATGACCCCACACCCATGAGCCAACACAACTAGAGTAGAAGATTTTTTTTTTTAAAGGATATCAAATTTAGAGAAGATGGGATGAGGGGCAGGGGTCTGGGAGCAGTCAGGGGGAAGGAGGGGAGATTGATTGTGATCAAAATAGATTATATAAATGTATGACATTCTCAAAGAATAAAAATAATATTTAGTAAAAATTCACTTTAGATCAAGGTTACTCATAATGCCTTCTTAAATAATAATTATTTTTCATTAGAAAAGGCAGAATTCAAAACAACAAAGCAAACAGTTAAAGATCCATGTTAATTCTATTAGTTAAAATTGGCATATATAGAACAAGAAAAAATTGAGTTATTTTATTATGTCAAATTCTATTACAGTAAACATAAAAATGTCAATAATGAAGTACTTTAAATGTCAAGCAGTAGAGTCTCATTTGTTGATTTCCTTACCACATTCACTCTAAAATCTAAAGCAAAAATTGATTTTGCTGAGTTGGTCCATACAACACTAGTCAGTGAACTAAGGAAAATCTATCTATACCTCAAACAATTAATTTCCTGAGAAAACACTAACAGCATTCATTGCCTTAGTTTTCTGTCTCTGCTTTTCTATATGCTGGACACTAGAGAAGAACTTAGGAGGAGAAGGAAGCACTCCCTGGAAGTCAGGGTCCACACTCATAATCTTGTTTCACTCTCAACACAAAAAAAGAGTTCATTCAGACTGGCCCTTGTCCTGACAATCAGCACAATTTTCTAAAATGTTACAACCACCTAGCTAAAGGAAAGAAAAAAGGAAGATACAAGGATAAAGAGAAACAGCTGAAGAAAGCAGGGAAGAGAAGCTCCTCTACTATATATTTACTGGAGAATTTTGAAGCAGCAGCATATGGGAAATTTTCTGTCATGTGTGATTATATACACACACATATATATATATATATATAAGATTTATAGACATATATGGTCTGTGTATCCCAGCCTTAAGGTCTCTTAATCTTGCTACCTCAGCCTTCTGAATGCTAGGATTAAAGATGTGGATTACCAAGCCTGGTGAATATATTTTCAAAGATGGTACTTTCTTTTTTTTATTGAAGAAAAAGACAATATAACCTGTTTTGCTTCTCTCTAAACTGAGTGAAGTAGCAAAATCTAAGAATGGTCATGATTTCCTCTAACCAGTGCTTGCGAATCACTTAGAATTCTTGGTTGATATGTGTAAAATGGTATTTTCTCAAAGCTTGTATGACTTCTTATTTCCAAGCTTGACTGTTCATCTATCATTTCCCATGAAGCCTTGGGGAACTTTGCAGAATATAGATCTCTACCTTTGTTCTTTTCTTCCTGAATTATATATTAAGAGTCTAAAACTGGAACTGTCTTGTTTCTGATTTTGAGAGATTTCCAAATTGCAATAATCAGCCAGAATTGAGAAGCATTGGTATAAGCTTTGCCTGCATCTACAGTTTAATGAAAGCAGAGTGGCGTATAGCAGTACTACAAGTCTTCTCAACGTGCTTCAATATGACAGTGATGTGAGGCTTTGCAAAAACATGCCTACCTATTAGAAAAATCTCATATGTAAACAAATTACACATTGTGAGGGGTACTTTGAAAGTCAAAGTTATTCACCAAATGACTACATAGCCCCTAATGCATGTCAGACACTTATAAACACATCACACACACACCTCCTGATTTTAAAATTCTAACCATTCTAACTAGGTTGCAACTGTTACCAGCACTATACTGGAGAGATTAAATCCTATCCACAACTTCAGAGTACATAAATTGGAACTCAAGAGACGTGAACTTGGGAAAGCTGGCTCCAAAGTCTGTGATCTTATAACTTCACAAACCATCTGATAAGAAGTCTGTAGGTTAAAGGGCAATCAAACAACAATACATGAACACCCTCCGCATGCATCAACACCTCATTAAACAGTATTTTTAAAGAAATGAAATCGCAAGAAATTTAGGTATGAAAACATACCTTTCAGTTTTTAATTATATAACAGAAGTCTAATTGACTAGAAATAAGAATAATAGGAATATAATACATTATATCACTAAAAAGGAAGGTGATCTCATCTCATACAGGCATACCTTCACACAGAATGGATGGCAAGTTTCCAAGTCATGATATTTTGTCTCAAACAAGGACAGCTGTTATCTTATCCTTATCTAGAGCTACTGGAAACCTTAGAGATGATTTCTGATAAATATCAACGCAAAATACCCCCATACCACCTCTCTGCCATTAACGATTTTCCTGAGGACTTTTTCTGAGCTATTGTGGAAGAGATGGGTATCTTAAAGGTCCATTAGAGGAACTTCTTTTGATCATCAACTGTTATTTTGGATAAGGGACGAGATAATATGGATGATGGTTTGATTGAGGAGAATACAAGCATGAGAGTATGTGGGGAAAAATATCTGAATCTTGTTTCACAGACACGATCATTTTGAAATAGACACTCCTGTACCTGAAACAACTTAAAAATCTATCTAGAAGGTTCAAATAGGAGTTGTATCAGAGAAAGATGTACATGTAGTTTTCATTACCTGATTCCAGTCTTTCAATAAAACAATGTTAACACAAAAAGACATTGTGGAGGATGCCTATAATCACAGTATACTGGAGTAGGAGCTAGGAAGAGTGCCAGTTTGTGGCCAGCTTAGGCTACCTAGTGAGATCCTGTCTCAACAAGAAGAACAAAAGCAATGAGATATATCCCTTGCATCTGAGATCTGTTTGGCTCTCTCTAACAATATTATTTAACTTTTTCTGTGCTTTTTTTTTTTTTTTTGGAGCTGAGGATCAAACCCAGGGCCTTGTGCTTGCTAGGCAAGCACTCTACCACTCAGCTAAATCCCAACCCTTAACTTTTTCTTTTAATTAAAATGTAACAACTTTATATTTTAATTAAACTTTTATTTTTAGTCCCATGTTCCTCCACTCCCTTGCCCCCTGCATGGCCCTTTTTTCTTTACACACACAACACACACACACACACACACACACACACACACACACACACACACAACCAACCTGCTGAGACAATCTCATGTTGCTTATGTATGTACATGATTTTAGGGCTGACCACCTGGTACTGGATAATTAATTAGGGTGAAGGTTAATTCCTTTTCTTTCTTAGAAGTCATTAATTACCAGTAGCTCCTCATGATATTTCCTCCATCTACATAGATGTATTGATTGGTGTTATCATCTAGTACCATTTTATTTACTTTCAGGATATTGTTTTACTCAGTATAGTTGCTGATGGTGTATATAAAGGCTTCTGTATCCTGCCACTTGGCTAGAAATGTTGATTGCTTCTAGAGCTTTTCTAGTGGAAATTTTGGAATCCCTTACATGCAAATCTCATCTGCAAATAGGAATAATCTGACTTCTTTCCCTACTTACATCCCTAATTTCCTTCTCTTGACTCACTAATTTGAACACTAATTGAAAAGTAGGGGAATAGTGGACAGCCCTCTCATCCTGATTTTAATGGGACTGCTTGAGTTTTTCTCCAGTTAGGGTAATGTCGTCTGCTAGTTTGTCATACAGACTATTATGTTGTTGTTCTTTCTCTCCAGGCCTACTCTCTCTTGAACTTTACATATGAAGGCATTTTAGATTTTGTCAGAGGCTTTTTATATGTCTATTAACATATCATGGGTGTGTTTAGGCCCATTTATATGATTTTTTTTTACATTTATTGATTTGCATATGTTGAACCATTCATTCATCTCAAAGATAAATCTACTTGATCATGGTGGATGATCTGATATATGCCTGTACTTAGTTTTGTAATATTTTACTTAAGATCTTTGTTTTTCATCTATGTTCATCTAATCCAGCATCTTATGGATTTATTATCACACTAAGAAGTTAACTATTAGTTTAATGAACAATATTTTCTTAAAATCTAAGAATTTCTCTTTGGAAGAAGTCTTATCAATAAACAGCACTGACAAAATGAGATATTCATATGCAGAAAAATGATATCTGACTCTTATGTAAGACTGGATTTTAGACTGAAATTCTAAAAATGTAAGGAAAAAATTCACACACATGGTATAAAAAGGACACTTACTCTGTAGTGTTATTTGCTCTGCCCATGACCTTGGGTGTAGCAGGAATCTTAAAAAGAGTCTTATTAATAAAATCAAACCTGAGGCCAATTATTGGGCCGAATGCTGGAAGATCAGAGAAGCAGAACAAGCCACAGCTACCTCACCTCGCCAATTCCTAAGATGATCCTGTTTCCTCAGACTGGAAGCTTCTGAGTCCTCATCCAAATGGATCTCAGCTGAACTGCTGCTCAAAAGCCTGAAAGCTTAACCAGCCTAGTTCCTGGTTTTCATGCCTTATATACCTTTCTGCTTTTTGCCCTCACTTCTTGGGATTAAAGGCATGTGTCTCCATGCCTGGCTGTTTCCAATGTGGCCTTGAACTCACAGAGATCCAGATGGATTTCTGCCTCTGGAATGCTAAGATTGAAGGTGTGTGTGCCACCATTTTCTACCCTCTATATCTAGTGGCTGTTCTGTTCTCTGACCGCAGAAAAGTTTATTAAGGTGCATAATATTTTGGGGAATACAATACCACCACATTTGGGCTATATGGCCCAAAGGAGATGGTACTTCCTGCCATTGTATGTGACCTCTTTCAAGGAGTTGGAGAATGGTCACATGCCCCTTCCCCCTGCTCCTACCTGTGAGGTGAATTTGCTCCTGGTCAGATCAGAGGATGACTTCTGCTTCCTACTCCGTTCTGAATTCATGAGTGTATTTCCTGAATTTATATCTTAATAAATCCTGTTACTCATTTAATACTCACTGGGATTGATCTCTAATAAGTAGCACTGGTGACAAAAAGATCCCACACTCCCTGTACCTCCTGCCTGCAGCCTCTCAGGCAGCAGCAGCCCATTGGCTCAGAGGCTTGTGTGCTTGCTGCAGGTCAGCCTTGCTAGCAACGCCCCTCCAGCCATTCAGTGTCAACCATGTGGATCTGAGCCCCACCACTGAGGCTACTTGTGTGACCAAACCCTAACACATGCACAGCCCATACAGTCCAAACTCCCCAGGAATGGCCTGACTACTCCTCAGGTGACCGACCAGCTGCATACAGCAGCCCGACAGGGAGCCTGTAGACCAGGCAGCTCACAAGGCATGTGAGTCAGTCATTCTTTGGCCAGGTGACTCACAAGGCAGCGGTTCTTGTAACCACGGCCAGAAGCACGTGTTCTTCAGTGGATAGAGCACCAGAGAAAGGTGCCCGCACTAGGCGCCCATCTAGTTCCATGCTTGTAGCAGCCAGATAGGTTCAGAACCCCACCTACTTAGAGATTACCAGCAGACTGTTCCTTACTTTAAAAATTGCTCAGTGTAACAGCTACCAATTCCAGGACACCCTGGGACGCCGCCCTTGAGAGTGCACACAAGCACAGGCTTCCACCACTCCAGCTGAGTCCAGTCTCAGCACCCTGCCGTGTCCTGCCTGCTGTCACCAGCCTTATAGCATCAGTCAGACAGGTGGCTCCTGCCAGGTGCCTGACCGTGCCTGAGCGCTTCCTTCTCATTGGTGTATTGCCTCATTGTTATATACAATCTGCTGTGGTCCCAGCAACCCTACCTAGTTCTCAGGGGTTGCTTGGGTAAGTGCTTAATTCACAGAAGCAATTCAGGGACCTGAGTCAGATTACAACAGACCTGTTTAGGTGTTTCATCTGCGACACCTACTGGCCAACAAACAACACTACACCCCCAAAAACCATCAACAAGAACTGAAACAGCAATTAAGGATTTCCATTCAAAGTAAAAGTATTTGATAATTTTACACCTTAAAACTGATTAATAAATAAAAAAAATAATAAAAATCTTCTTTAAAAATTTCGAGTATTTCCCAAAATAAAATATTACATCACAAGAATTTAAAAAATTTTGCTTGTATAATGAATGAATTTTTACAATACATATATGAGCTTCCTGGTATAGTCACCATTGTAGCATTTAGCACAATAATTCACATACCACTGAAAAGCTAGTTTAATAATAATAATAACAAAGATGAGTCATTATTGGGACTGATACAGGCTTTACAAGGTACCAATGAAGACTTAAGTAAACGGATTCTTTGTCTGGAATCTGCTAACCAGTCTTTACAAGGCAGCAATGAAGACTTAAATAAACAGATTCTTTCTCTGGAATCTGCTACCCAGATTTACAAGGAAGTAACGAAGACTTAAATAAAAGGATCCTTTGTTTGGAACCTGCTAACTTACTACAAGAACTTAAGTCCATTAATAATAAATGTACAACCAGATTTGATTCTATTGATAATAAAGACGAATGCATAATGGGTAAAACAATAACTCTCCAGAGTAATGTTGCCACTATTCAAGATACTTTATAAGGAAGAAAGATTGTCATTAATTGATAAACTAAGGGCTATGGAATCGTGTTTCAGAAGAACATAAAAGGCTGCATGATTCCATGAAATCTCTGGAATACTTTATAACAGAGGAAGTTCACTTGCTGCAAATGACCCTAAGTGCTCAGTTGCAAGCTCTGGCAGAAACTCTCAGTAAAGATGACAAAGGAACTAATAGGCAGAAGGGCAAGGCCAGACAAGTCATAACATCGACAGATGTCTCTCATACAATGGCTTATCCTGTCATCATTAGTGAGAAGCCAGCAGATAACAGACATCTTGAGTCATATGTAGCATATAAGTTGCAACCTATTCCTATGGGAGATTTAAAACAAACATTAAGGAATCGGTGGTCACCTATAGTATATGCTCAACATATGTAAAAACAGATGTTAATTATGTGGTCTTCCACAAATATCATCACACCAGATGACTGGACTCAGTTATCTCAACTGTTCTAGAATATAACCAGCAGTTATAATGGAAAAGCTGGTTGAGAGCTAGAATCCTAGAACAACAAGGTAAGACCAGAGGTTTTGAGATCTCCTAAGATCAAATTCTTGGTGAGGGACCTTTTGCTGATAGAAATGTACAAGCCACTTATGATGAGCATACAATTATCACTACGCTGTACAGCAGCTTTAAATGCTTGGAAAAAAAAATTCAGAACCAGGAAAACCAACTGAGCTATACACAAAAGTTTTCTAAGGCCCACAAGAAACATTTACTGATTTTTTACAAAGGCTGACCACAGCTGTTAAAAAAAGGCAGACAAAGAACTAAGGCAAGTATTAACTGAGTCCTTGGCATTTAACAATGCTAATGCAGAATGCAAAAGAATACTTACACCATTAAAGGTCAGATAATCACCTCTGGAAGAATGGATTCACAATATACAAACAGTGTTGAGTCTCTTAACTATGGTAATGAGGCTTGGATAGGAGAAGAAGTTTTCGAGGTGGAAGGAGGCCTCCAGGTACCAAATGTTTTAACTGTGGTATACCAGGTTATGAGTGGAAACTATACATGGGGTGCTCCTAGAAGTAATACTTCTAGAAATGAACCTAACGGGACACCCCAGCCCTGGATTATTGTGTAGAAGATGTGGCAAAAGCCAACATTGGACCAATGAATGCAGATCAACAATAGATATACAAGTCAACCATTTTCTGGCAGGAAATGCCTCAGGGGGTCTTCTGCAGGCCCCCAAATCAAACAAAGTACAAATATTTCCAGCCACTGTGGATGAAATTTCTCTCCAGGCCAATTAAATAACCCAGTGTCTCATGTACAGAACAATACTGCACTGGATGATAGAACAGCTCCAATGGAGGAATCAAAAGTCCCAAAGAGCACCAAAAAACAAATATTTTGGCTGACTTCCATAAATGCACAAAGACTTTGAATTAATGGCACTGTTATAGACATAGGTGTGGAAGTGACTATAATTACACCAAAATCACAGCATCCGTATTGGCCTCTTCAAGAAGTAGATGTCCAGTTTCCAGGGACTGGAACCCTATCTCAGAAGTTCAAGATGGGTTGAATGCATAGGGCCAGAAGGACAAAGAGGAAGGCTGAGGACATATGTCACAAATGTAGCAGTGAATCTTTGGGGCTGAGATCTGTTACAGCAATGGAATACCCAGATTAAAATTCCTACAATCTCAGAAAGGGAACACAGACCAATGTTTCTAGGAATAATATTATAACATACTATAAAAAAATAGCCATGAACTGTATAAACAGAGCCCAAATGCTGTTCAACTCTCAGAAGTACTCTACCTTTAAAATGGCTAACTGACAGACCTATCTGTGTTGAACAATGGCATTTCTGTTTGGAAGTTTGTCTTCTTGGCACAAAATGGCCCACTGGGCAAAGAACTGTCCTTGCCTTGACTGCTGACAGTATGAATGCTGTCCTTTCTGCATGTGCAGGACATAAGGAAAAGCAATAACTGTACTCTACCAAGACAGGTAAGATGGTCTTTCAAAATTCTTGCTTAAGAAATGGTCTGTCAGATATTCTAGTCCTGTAGCCAAGTTGGTTGCCCCAGACACTGATTATATAGGGGATTATAGTAAAGTGATTGCATGAATCTCAGAAGAGACTTTGGACTTTTAAGTTTGAGGCTGTTATAGACTATGGGAACTGTTGAAGTTGGACTAAATGCATTTCTGCACTATGATATGGTTATAAGTCTATGGGGGCCAGAGAGTGAAATGTGGTGGATTGAATAGGAATGGCCTCCAGACTCATGTGTTTGAATGCTTGGCCCATAGGAAGTGGCATTATTAGATGTGGTCTTTTTGGGGCTAAGTATGTCACTGTAGAAGCAGGCTGTGAGTCTTATAATATGCTCAAGCCACACCCAATTTGGCAGTCTCCTTCTCCAGCACCATGCTTTCTGCCTTGACTATAATGGACTAAACCCCAATTAAATGCTTTCCTTTTTAAGAGTTGTCATGGTCAGGGTGTCTCTTCACAGCAATAAAACCTTAACCAAGACATACCAAAACGAAAAAAAAAATTTTTTTCTTTAATAATTTACAATTTTTAAAAAAAATGTGATTTATAGTAGTATTGAGCTTAAGCCTATACAGATCATTTTCTTCTCTTATTCTTATTCCATAAATCTGTTTTTTAAGTCACTTCTTTACTTGCTAAAGTTTCTAGTTCAAAACTTAAGACATATAATTCAGCTTAGGCCTACACATTAACATTAATATCATTCTCTACCCTTTCTGTGTTTGGCCCCCACCTGAAAGGTTTTCTAGAGTGACAACATATACAAAGTTGTTTCCAGGACCACCACCAACCACCTAGAATCCATCTTAAAGATGTGTTTGAGACTCACAAGGACTTGTCAGACCTTTCAGAAATGTGAACAAGTAACAATACATGTAGTTTAGTCTAACTTTCCTAATTCTACATAGTGTGAAGGCCTATACAAATTGCAGTTTATCATTATCAAACCTGGAAGCTGAGTCACAAAATTTTAAATAAGACATCAATGGATTGTATCAAATGAAACTGCATCTGGCACTCAAATACTTTAAATTATGTGTCAGGACAAAATTTTCTGTGTTAAAAATAAAATTAGGGGCTATTGCTCAGTGAAAGAATTCATTTTTAGCATGTACAAGGCCCAGGGGTCAATTCACAGACCCTAAATACAATCTACAACAACAACAAAATACTCCTTCTCCCTAATCAAGCACCTAAAAAGCTTAAAAGAAAAATGACACTAACAACTGTTAAGACATTAATCAAAATAATAAAAATAATTCTTCCTACATACAATTCAAGGAAAAGCCTTTACTTTAAAATGTATAAGGAAGAACATTGGAGGGTATGATTTTTATACTGTAGCAGTGTAACTTTCTTATAAATAAACTGAATGACTAAATATTACTAAGTTTATCTATAGAGTAACTCTACCCTGAAACAGTATTTAATTGGGAATACATCAGCTGAGTCCTTTTTCTAAAGAGACACTGAATATGATCTTAACAAGAATGAGACACAGAAGTACTCTGGAGGAATTTCTAGTCTTAAAAAATAAGAGATAACTGAAGTATGTACATGTATCCTAGGTATCATCAAGACATTGTGTCACTGGTAACATTTCAACTAGTATCTAAAACACCCATTTTCTGTTGACAATGCCAGACAACACCTATCATTTACCTAGCTATATCTTAAAATCTAAAACAACTAATGTTTTGTATTCATAACCATTATGAAGTGCCATGGTTAAAAATATACATGAAAACTTACCCCATCTGATAGTGCCCGCCAACACACAGCACTGACAAATTCATTTGTGTCATCTTCTTTCCGGTCTTTGTCCAGAACACTCTTGACTGTATCAAACTTAAAAGTCAACAAAGTCTTAGAAAGTCCTTTATAGTACAAGTAGAGGGAGTTGTTCTCACTTCCTGAAAAGAAATAATAAATGCAATCTTTTTAGAATGGGAGAACCTGGAATTAAAATACATACATACATATTCATTTAGGGCAGTCTTACATAGCCCAGATTGTTCTTAACACACAAATAAATGTCTTCTTCTGCCTCTCAAATGCTGGGGTCATAGGTGTATGACACCACAGCCAGCTAGAATACCATCCTTTCTATAATCCCTACACTCTGTGCTAGAAATTGAATCTAAGGTCTTTGGCTACAGTGAATTGCATCTCTAGCTCCAGTTCCAGAATACTACATTTAGATAGTAATTATTAATCCAAGTTTTAGCAAAGAGACCAATTATCTTTTATATTCAAATTTAAAAGACAAGATTACAAGATAAATTAATTGGGGATTATGTGAGAAGGGATTCTTGGACAAAAACTATGGTTTATTAATCTAAAGAAATAACTGTTAGCCGGTAGTGGTGGTGCACGCCTTTAATCACAGCACTCGGAAGGCAGAGCTAGGCGGATCTTTGTGATTTCGAGGCCAGCCTGGGCTACAGAGTGAGTTCCAGGAAAGGCGCAAAGCTACACAGAGAAATCCTGTCTCGAAAAAACAAACAAACAAAAAAACCCCAAAAACAAAAGAAATAACTGTTGCTAAATGATGTAACAGTGCTTATAATTCTAAGGCTGAAATATTTTATATAAAAACAACAACAATAACAAAAACCCATAGCAGAGGCCTGTACATTTAAAAAGCTGTTGTAAAACAAGAATCTTAAACTACATTTAAAAGGACCACAATGTAGAGACGAAAATAAAAGTTGTGGTACTTTCAAAGGCCAATTTGAACAGCCTAAAGATCTTCCTTCTTCTCCATTCCCATACCGCATTACCCTATCAGATCAGAGTCAAACTGACACATTTCCGGAGTCTCCTAAGGGTAACTGTGCAGCATGTCTACTTCGTTCATACATTAGGAGAAAATATAATTTACTAGATAAGAGCCATGCCATTTAAAAGTGTTGACAAAAGTTCATTTACTCTTATTAGGACATTTGAATAATGACGGCATGTGTAGAATTACTAGAAAGCAGTTAAAAATCATTGGCATTACTATGAATACAGGGATTGAATGCAGGAAAGAAAACTAATACTCTACACCATGACTGGAGGAAAGAATTCAGTGCTAAGCATCAAGTAATGCTGCCGAGAACACAGATCATTTTTCCGCTGAAAACTACCATGACATGTCTTATCAAAGTTTCTTTAAAAATATAATTTCACATACCACAAGCTATATAATCTCCATTGGAAGCAAGTCCTACAAAGTTTTTTTCATTAATATGACCCTTGAAGGAACGCAGGCAGTATGGTTTCCCCACATTCCACAGTTTTAGTTGGCTGTCTGTTGAGCTGAAATAAACACAAAGAGGAGTAAATTTTAGATTTCATGGTATGAAACTCGTCACCACTAGTAATTAAAGCAATCCAGTTTTGTGGTTAGGAATGCAGACTCCGGTGCCTGTTTGTCTGAGTCTTATGTTCTCACAGGCTCCAATGTTTCAACAGTTAAATATGATATATGATAATCTACCTTATAGAATTAAATGGACTCAGCACTGTGAAAACCAAATTCATTTAACATTGCTTTCAATAATGCCTGGGTACATAGGAAGTATAAACATTAACAGCACCAACAGCACTGTAGCACCATCAACAAATAATGAGTCTTTGCACTGAGAGATGTGTTTCATTTTGGGAGACCCTCATTCTTCTTGTTACTGGTATACTAGACATAAACTATTTTTATTCTATCCTTACACGTGAGAGATATGGTTGGAGAGTATACAATATAGTTTATTTCGCTGAAAGAATATAAAGATCTTATTGCTTACCCAAAACTATTTTTTTTTTTTTTAAATGAAACCCATTGGTAATTCTAGAACTGCTTTCCTGTACTGAATCGCTTACTTTATACTTTTTGTTAAGGGACTCTGTCAATGCACTTAAATCACCGTTTTAATTACATTTATATTTATCAATCAGGACACTATGATATACTTTTCCATATATTACTTTATTTAAAGAATTAAGAACTTAGTGCTGTTGCTAACCCCATTTTTGAGATGAGGAAATTGAGCTGCAGAGGGTTACAACTGTATACAGTCAAGATCCAAACTGTTTGATTTGAGCTCTTTTAGAAATGTGCTTTAATCTGTTTCATTCCACAGTACTGCAATGACTGTCCTTTTATGTTTCAGTTTAAAATAGACTTCACTTAAGTCATTTACTACCTATTATAGTTATCCTAAAGATGGAATACTCTTTAGCTACCACTTAATTTAAGCTTGTGAATTCATTAACCACATAACTCTCTTGGAAAGCTCAGTCATGAATATTTTTTGTTATCTTTTGTAACTGAACTGAAATCATCTTGGTAAATCAACAAATTCTTATTTAGAGCAACCAGAGTGAAGATGGAGGTGAAATGCAAAATCCAACACACTGGCACAACAATTTTCTAAGAGAGATAAGGAACTAAGTGTAAAAAAAAAAAAAAAAGAGAGAGAGAGAGAGAGAGAGAAAAAAAAAGAAAAAAGCACAAAGCTTGGGAAGAGACACAGGCATGTGCATGCTTGCACGTGAGTGTGCGTAGATATTTTCTTTTTAAAGATTTATTTATTATGTACACAGAAGAGGGTGCCAGAGCTCATTACAGATGGTTGTGAACCACCATGTGTGTGCTGGGAATTGAACTCAGGACTTCTGGAAGAGTAGTCAGTGTTCTTAACCTCTGAGCCATCTCACCAGCCCCTGGGTGTGTAGATATAGGTAATAAGAGAACTATGAGATGGATAACCAAATATGGAATACCCATGTTATTAGAAAAGTTAGGTAGTTTCACAATGGAGATTACTTTATATCACTGATATTTTATTACCCTCAAAAAAAGTGACTAATAAAGATTTTACAAAGAGCATTTGCTGGGTACAAACAGACACACTTAAAAAGTTATCTTTAAAATATATTTTACTGTGAAACTGATGTAGCATATTATAGAATCAACAAATTATTTAAAACAAAAAATGATTCTACTACTGTGTTGAAAGCAGAGTGTAACACGAATCTTAAATGGTCTTACAAATAAAAAGTCAGAACCCAGGTATTGGGGTGAATTCTGAAAGATCAGAGAAGAAGAACAAGCTATAGCCAACCTCACCTCGATAACTTCTCATCCGATTCTGTTTCCATGAATCCTCAGACTGAAAGCTTCTGAGTCCTCACCAGAATGGATCTCAGCTGAACTGTTGCTAAAAGTCTAAAAGCTTAAAAGCTTCTAGTTCCTGGTCCTCATGCCTTATATATATACCTTTCTGCTTCCTGCCATTACTTCCTGGGATAAAAGGTGTATGTCACCATGCCTGGCTTTTTCCAGTGTGGCCTTGAACTCACAGGCATCCAGATGTATCTCTACCTCCCAAGTGATAGGATTAAAGGTGTGTGTGCCACCATTTTCTGGCTTGTATGTCTCTCTAGTGGCTGTTCTGTTCTCTGACCCCTGATAAGTTTATTAGGGTGCACAATATATTGGAGGAAACACTATCACCACAGTGGATTTATAAATAACACATACTGGTTGAATTAATGAAATAAATTATTTTTCTTTCTATTGCATCCACCATGTTGGTTTCCCTCCTCAGGAGAAGCAGCAACAGAAAAGTGAATCAAATTACAAATATCACTTAAGAGGGCCTATCAGAAAGTAATACAGCATTTAATTCACAAATAACATAAAAATGAACAATGGAGATAAGAAACATGTTTTTTTTTTAATGGAATACATGCAAATCTGTATTTGAGAAAAAAAAATACAATTCAAAGTCACTCTTTGCATATAACTACAACATCAATGATGAGACCTCTGTACCAAGCTCACCCTTCAAGGAGAGTAATACTCACGCAGAGACAATTTCTTCACCACTAACAAACTTGGCATAAGAGACTGCTTTCCTATGTCCCTTGAATACCATTATTGGCTGTTTAGTGTTACGAAGATCGTAGTAGTGAACACAGTGATCTAAAATAAAATAAAGAGATAAATGCAGTAAATGAAGAAAAGGGAGACATAACAATTGAACTGGATTTGGTATTTCCATCAGAGCAAAAGTGGTGGCTGAGTAACAGTGATCTTCTTCACATAGAAACAAAAAGGGCAGGTGGGTCACTATATAAAGGGCCCAAATCAGAGGAAGAGGAAATGATTCTCAGCATGAATGTGCCCAATATCAGAGCAAACAAAAAAGGAAAACATTCATAGGCTTGAGGAGAGATTTCAGTACAGTAACAGAGGAGTTTAATACAGATTCCTGGACATGTGAATACTACTAAAACTGAATTATGAATAGGAAACCAACAGATCAATAATAAATAACAATAAAAATCAGTAACATAAGGCCTCCTATAAAAGAAAAGTTCAGGTTCACTGCTGAATTCAATCCACCATTTAAAGAATGCTAGTTCCAAAAATATTAAAGAAGAAGCAACTCCTGCAAACTAATTCCACGAAGTCAGCATTATTCTCACCAAAATCAGACAAGAGAACAAAGAACCAAAACCTTAGATCAATATCCTAATAAGCATCGAGCCATCAAGAAAGTCTAATAGCCCATTCAAAACATTATTCACTATCAGTAGTCAGTATCACCTAGAGATGGAAGCATGACCCAACATATACAGATCAATGAAGTTGACACTCTATCAGTAGAATGAAGTATTAAAAACCTTGGTTGTTTCAACAAATGCGGACAAAGTATTTGATAAAATTCAATGGGTCTTTATGATAAAACTAAAGAAGGCAGAAAAGAAACATACTTCAACATAGTAAGTATCACATGTAAGAAACCAACAGTAGGCACCACTAGGATTGCCTGCCATACTCAAGATGGGTCTTCTCATATCCATTAAGGCAATCTAGGTAACATTACACAGGCATGTGCAGAGACTCAGCTCCCAGGTGAATTGCCTAATGAATAATTCCGGACACTTAGAAGGAATAGGAGCGTACTGGTAACCTCAGTTGGTGGGGTGCATGCCTATTAACATACAAAATCCAGGTCCAATTCCTAACACAACACAAACATGGTGTGGTAGCACATGCCTGTGAACTAAGCACTTGGACAATAAAGGCAAGAGATTTAGTGGAAGTTTCAGCTACACAGCAAGTTCAAGACTAGGCTGGGATACTAGGTGCTGTCTAAAAAGACAAATGAAAAAAATATGTAACCACAATATGACCTAATAACAAGCTGAGGTAACTAGGTCTTTTTGTAAATTTTTACTTTATGTACATTGATGTTTTGCCTGCACGTTTGTCTGTGTGAGGGTGTCAGGATCCCTAGAACTGGAGTTATAGATGGTTATAACCAGCCATGTGGGTGCTGGGAATCGAAACCAAGTTCTCTGGAAGAGCAGTCAGTACTCTTTACTGCTAAGCCATCTCTCCAGTCCCCAGGTAACTAGTTCTTAATATCAGTTGATACAGAATCATCTTATTCAATACTCATATGGTAAGCTATTGTGAACCAGAGTAAATCTGCCCTCATTAAGGGTGCTTTAGACTGATGACTTCTTGGTCTCATCTACTTGTTGACGCTAAGTCAGCTATTAGTTTTTACCTTATTCTGGACATACTTTTGTCACCATCGAAGTGTTTGCCTTCAATAGTAAGCATTATACCAAATTGTAAATGAATAATGCTAACCACATGGTAAATGATCATTTTTTCCTATTTTCTATTATAAGCATATTCAACATTATACTTTATCTTCTAGCTAATTAAACAACACAAAAAAAGGAAATCACATTTTGTTTTAGTTTGTATAAGATACAACCCTATACAGATACAAATCTTAAGAAATATACACTGTTGGGGATTTAGCTCAGCAAGTAGACCACTTGCCTAGCAAGTGCGAGGCCCTGGGTTCGATCCTCAGTTCAAAAAACAAAAACCAAAAACAAACAAAGAAAAAAGAAATACACAATAAAACTTCAATTATGAGCCGGGCAGTGGTGGCACATGCCTTTAATCCTAGCACTCAGGAGGCAGAGTGGATCTCTGTGAGTTTGAGGCCAACCTGGGCTACTAAGTGAGTTCCTGGAAAGGCGCAAAACTATACAGAGAAACCTTGTCTCGGAAAACCAAAAAAAAAAAAAAAAGAAAAGAAAAACAAAAAAACAAAAAAACAACCCTTCAATTATGAAAATTAGAAGGGACAAATGTAAAATTGATTTATGAAATTTACCTACATTTCTATATACTAACAGTACAAGCACCCAAACATAAAAGTTATATTCACAAGAGAACGAAAAGAAAAAAAAAAGGACTTATACATTGAAAACTATAAAATATTAAGAAGATAATAATCATGGCAAATAGTTAAAAGGAGAGAAACAATAGTAGAGAAATACAATTTGTGCATATGGCCGCACTATTAAGTATAAAAATCAGGTTTCATTGGAATAATTCTATCTATTATGCTTCAAACAGCAGTTATTCAAAAAAGACAATTCCAAATGACAAAATGAATAAGCATAACTCATGATGTCAATGGATTAAACCAAGATCCAGTGAACTGATTCGGAAAGATGCTGAATAAAATACTGGATGAGCATTGAAGCAAAAGGAGCAAGATTAAAGTATTTGATTTCAATAGGCTAGTTCATAAAAACTGAGGTTCTAAGTAAGAAAACAACTCAAGCCCTCCCAACTCAATGAAGTGGACAGGGAACACAGTCACTGGTAAACACAGCACTGTCCTTGGTTCGGTACTGAGATGAGATTGCAAAGATTACTGCAAAAGAAGTACAATGACCATTTCTGGCTGACGTAAGAAAACGTCAGGTTAAGGTAAGAAAAACAACGACAATTTATACCAGAGAAAATTTAAACATGAAAAAGAGAATTTACTGATAAATAATAGCCAATGGTTATACATAACTTGGGAGACCAGTTAGTCAACTTGCTTAAGATTATATTTCTGGCTAAAAAAAAAAAAAAAAAAAAGTGAATAAACAAGGAAACAAGTAGCACTAGAAATGACAAGGTTTAACACATGTGTTCTTTTCTTAAATGTTGTTATTGTTCATATTACATTGTGCCAGCTTATCTTAAAAAAAAAAAAACCCAAAACATTATGAAAAAGTATCAAAAACTTTCACATTAGATTATAGTTATTTACTTCTCAAGTATTCAAGAGAGAAATAAAAACAAAACATTAAGAGTAGGGTAAGCATATGGCTTACTCTGCAACTCATGACCCTTGCAAACTGAAAGAGCTGCTACTAGTAATGTGATGGTACAAGCATAAAACAGGACTGCATAATACTTCAAATGATTCGTTGCTATGTATGACTAGAACCAGTGCTATCTTTAAAAAAAAAGTTAACATCAGCACGTACCCCATGATAAATGAATGGCATGTTCATTCCCCTTAGGTGAGTGCTTTATGCATAGCAAGAACTGAATAAGTCAGAGGAATTAATAGGCTTCTTAAAATATTCCTGATCTTCTACAGTACAGCTGTTTAATAAACACTAATCTGTTAGTCTCTAAGAAAAATGCACATATATATTTAGCAGAAAGCCAACAAATAACAACACACCCATCTCTATATTTAATAATAGATGTCAGTATAACACAATTAGGTATAACAGTAAGTGAGTAATAATGATAAACCTATCATTAAAACCTAACAAAAAGAAAATTTATGATTATAAAGGTAGTTTTTTTAATTCATTCTCAAATGTGATTGTAGGCATGATCATAAAAACTGAAAGAAGATAAATTTACTATTATTTCTTACCTGCACAGCCGAAAGCCAAATGGTATCTGGAAGAGGGACTGAATTTCACACAGCACACATTAGCTTTTGCCTCAATGCTTGCCACGGAATTGTCTAAATTGGTAGACCACAGCTTCACTAAAGTAAAGGATGAAAATAAAAAGAAATAATACACTGAGCAAAAGTTTCTGTAACTTGACAAGTATTACCAATATATCTTTTGTGTCAATATGAAACATTTTATTAGGACCAAAAAAATTTAAACTGAGTAATCATGTAATAGAAAAGTTCTTGAATCAGACAGCATACCTTCAATGTTAAAAACCAACAGATAGCCAGGAGGTGGTGGTGCACACCTGTAATCCCAGCACTGGAGGCAGAGGCAGGTGGATCTATGTGAGTTCGAGGCCAGCCTTGTCTACAGAGCTAGTCCAGGACAGCCTCCAAACCGTGTCTCAAAAAACCAAACAAACAAACAAACAAAATAAAACAAAACAAAACAAAAACAAAAACAAAAAACAACCAACCAAACAAAAAAACAACAGATATGAGCAATGATTTCACAAAGATAGGTAACAAGGACCGATAAGACAAGGCACAAAACAAGCATTCTGGAGCTAGATGGTGGGTCCATTATATATGAATTAATCTTAATATTTTATAGTGAAGGCAAAAACACATTTTAATAAAAATCATACATTTTCACATGCATGAGATATGTTAAGATAAAAAACATCCCTTAAAACTCTTCAAAACTCCCAACATATATCTATCTGAGCTGCTTTCAACTTCTGTCAAAGTAGTCCATGGAGAGGTGCGTAACTGGTCAGACATTGAGAAAAAGAGACTCAGGGCTCTTGGTAGTAAGTGGGGCATTTATATTACTCCTCACCCAAATATCAACACTGGGACCAAGGCCTAGAGAACACCCTGGAAGAGGAAAGAACATAAGCACCAAAGAATGGGGAGGAGGGCTGTGAAACACTGGCTTCTGGACAGACATGGCAGTAGCACGGTCATGTGGTGACCTACACAAAACCTGTAACAGTAAACTAGGCAAAATTCTGGCACAGATGTGATAGATGATCTCTAGAACTCAGCCCATACTGAAGAGCAACAAGGAGTGGATAGTTGCAGGGAGAGGAAGAATCATTCTGTATTGGTACTGGTAGGTCTTCCATGCTCCAGTGTGTGGCTCCATACCCATGAACACGCATGCAACTAGACTTAGTAGGTTATCAAAAAAGCAGGGATATGATGGTGCATACCTTTAACCACTGTGCTTGGGAGGCAGAGGCAGGCAGATCTCTGTGAATTCAAGTCCAGCCTATATTCATAGTTCCAGGCCAGCTAGGGCTACAGTGAAACTTTTGGCACAAAATAAACAAACAAGCAAACAAAAACAAAAACACCAACAGATAAGAAGTTAGGAGTGGGTGCTCTGGGGCATATTTGGTAAGTGGAAGGAAGAAATGGGAGAGAGGATAATATATTTCATTATGTACATGTATGAAAAATTTTAAATAAAAAAATTTAAAGATACTTATAAAGTACTAGCTTCCAATAAATAATTTCATGATTATTTAAAAACTCATGTAAATTATATTTTCTGTGATTTAAGTGGACATTAAAAAATAGAATATAGGGGTTGGGGATTTAGCTCAGTGGCAGAGCGCTTGCCTAGCAAGCGCAATGCCCTGGGTTCGTTCCTCAGCCCCCCCTCCCCTTGCAAAAAAAAAGATTATAAAAATCCATGGCTATATTTTAAAGTTCTTTCTTTACATAGGATATAGTCTATTATAAGTGGAATACACTAGAATTTATTATTAATTTGGAATCAAACTAGAGCAGATCTGACCTAAAGCAGAAAATTTAGCTGTTACTTTACAAATGTACCAGTGCAAATGTGATTTTAAACAATGAAAATATGAGAATAAACATAATTCACAAAACAGAATTTTAGAGCACAAGTTGCCATCCTAGCTGAGCATTAAAATAAATAACAAGCATTGAAAGTATCGGGAAAGTTTTACTCTCCATCTTTATCCATCTTTTCATCTGTTTCAATGTCTGATCCAGGAACACTTCTCAGAGCCCAGGTAATGGTGATTTTGGTTTTATTTTTATTTAA
The DNA here is from genome assembly GCF_903995425.1 of Onychomys torridus. Lineage (NCBI taxonomy): Eukaryota > Metazoa > Chordata > Mammalia > Rodentia > Cricetidae > Onychomys > Onychomys torridus. The sequence continues at coordinate 35,211,491 of NC_050453.1, forward strand.
AATTCCCCAAGTGATTCTAACATGTATTTGGGGTTGAAAGCATAGAAAACTTTAGGACCTTTAAAGATTACTGACAAAGTTACCTCTCAAAAGGAGTAACTAAAAAGGGTCCCAATAAAGAGGACTTCCATGAAGATGGCTTTCAAAATTTACATGTGAAATCCTAAAAAAAACCTACTCATTACCAAAATAAGTAAGCTTTAAAAGAGACAATCACCAGAATAAGGATTTTAAACACATTTGTTTGTGTTCTTTCCTAATAAGGTTCTACTTCAGTCAGTAGACATAGATTTGTTCAGTTAACATATATATAAACTGTTTACAGTTATTATAAATGTCATTAGTTTCGCCCTTTCCATTTCAGATAATTTGCTATCAGTATATAAGTAGGCTACTAATTTCTGTATACTCATTTCATATCCTGGAACTTAAACTCCTGAATTACAGGTCAGAGAACTCGCTCAGTGACTAAGAGTACCTGCTGTTGTAGAGAAGCTAGGTTTGAATCAATATAAATCTTTTTTTTTTTTTTTTTTTTAAATAAGCAAGCCAGGCAGGGGTGGCACACACCTTTAATTCCAGTACTAGGGAGGCAGAGGAATCTCTGTGAGTTCAAGGCCAGCTTGGTCTACAGAGCAAGTTCCAGGACAGCCAGGACTATACAGAGAAACCCTGTCTTGAAAACCCTTTTCCCCAAAAAGAGGGGCGGGGGAAGGCTATCAATGTAGAGTTATTTCTCAAGAGAACACATACAAATGGGAAATAGTTACCCCCCCCCAAAAAAAGGGGGGGGGGCTCAGCATTACTAATCAGAGAAATTCAAATAGAAACCACAATTTGTAATTATCTTACTCCAGTAAGAATGATTATAGAAAAGATAGAAGATAACAAATGTTGGCTGGGCTGTAGAGAAAGGGACTACCACGATCCAATAAGCCCAATACTAGGTATATATCCAAAAAAGTAAAATGTGTTTACCGAGAAACCTGCACTCACTTACTTATTGCAACACTATTTATAATGAGCCAAGATATTGAAATAAACTATTTGTTCAGACACTCTAGCCTGACCACTTGGTAAAGATGCAGATTAATGCATCTTTCAACCCTCATCAGAGAAGCGTCTATTGGATAATGATTAACATGGAGACCCACAACTAGCAAAGGTGCAGAGAATAAGAGCCAGCAGAATACTCAGCTGCACTCTCTCCTCAGAAGGATTAAGGAACGGGGGCAGAATGACAGTAAGACCCAGAAAAGTGAATGAATACAAGAAAACAGTGTTCTCCAGACCAGGAAGCTGCACTATGAATTCACAGCAGGATGACCATACACACAAGCCCCATGCAATCCCACTATGGAGAGGGGAAGTGGACATGATGTCCCACACACAGGGTACGAATTACTGGCCACTGATAGCTTCTGGGAGAGTCAGTATTCTTTGAGCGTTACCACTGGTAGGTAAACTAAGCTCCAGTGGAAGGTCATATATCCATGAATATACAGACAGCACAAATTGAGACTTGTGGAAAAAAGAAAAACAGGACACAAAGTTGGGTGAGTAGGAAGTGGAGATATATCTGGAAAAAATAAGAGAAGGTAGTGAATAGAACTAAAACATATGAAATTCTCAAAAAAACTAATTAAAAATGAAAAAATACCCAATACAATTAAATCAAACAAAACACAGAGTTATTTCATATGTTCTCCTTAGGTTCTAAAAAAGAATATAAAAATGACTGCTTGGAATACCAAATAGCAATGAAGGAGGACAAAAACACTCACTACAAATTCTATCTAGTTGGCATTAGGAAACAAATTTGTTATGTAACATTAAGTGTTCTATGAGTTTATTTCTTTAATGTTACTAGGTAAAGGAATGGTTTTCCTTTAGTATCATCTGATTCTTCAGCTCAATTAAAATTAGTAAATTTTTTAAAAAAACAATTACCCTACAGAACGAAGTTTATTATCTAATAATCTGTAATATTTGAACTAATCAATTCCTTAAATTTGTTTTCAGAATGCGATTTATAAAAAGAGAATACAAATTGTATTTGTATAATAAAACAGAAAAAAAAACCCTCATGAATAAAATTGACAATACTGTTTGCCAAAACTATCACAAAACCTAGGGTCTCATAAAATATATAGGAATTATTTTGAGAATAATCCAGGGATTCTGTGATCACCATTCTTACAAAACTTGACTAGAACAGGTTCATTCTCTTGATTTCTATCTTCCCCAGTTGGTTTTGCACTACAGCAAATGTATATAGCAGACACTTCACAGTCCTGCTAGCTTACATACACTATGTGAACCTTCACAGAAAAGAAATCAATGACAGAGTATTGTCAAACTAAGAGGAACAGAGATGAGGGTCACAAAGGTCCTATGTAATTCATAGGCATATTTTGTTTACCTGATTGATGCCTGTTTATAGAGCAAAATAAAAAAAATTTACTTTGAAGAACAAAAAGAATCTAGGAAAGATTTTAGAGAAATGGAGCTAGACAAGGGAGTCAGTGAACTACAAAATAAAATAGAATTACTCAATGTGAAGAATAAAAATACTGTATAAGGCACATAAAAGAAAATGGAAAGGTGAAATATTAATGCAAATAGCTATAAAAAAGAGATTTCAAATTCATGGATATTCAATGATGTAGTTCTCAGAAGACTACTAAGAGGCTTAAAGAATGGTTGTGGTGATGTATTGTGTCCACCAATAAAATTTATCTGAGGATCAGAGGAAAAAGCCAGTCACTATAGTAAACACAGAAGTCAGGCAAATGGTAGCACACACCTCTAATCCTGTCGTTCAGGAGGCAGAAATCTGTCTGGATCTCTGTGAGTTCAAAACCACACTGGGAACAGAGCCAAGCGTGGTGACACGTGCCTTTAATCCTAGCACTAACCATAGAGGTCTGTAGGTCTATACAGACAGACAGGAAGAGACACAACTGGGCTGGAAGAGGAAATGATGTAGCTGGACAGAGAGAGCAAATCAGATGGCAGAACAGCAAGGCATATAGGTGTGGGTAGACAGGAAGTAGGTTAGATTCTTTGGAGCCTGCTATGTCGGTGAGGTGAGGTTAGCTTGTGGCTTTTCCTATCCCTCTGATCCCTCAGGTTTTCACCCCTATACCTGGGCTCCAGGTTTTTATTTAATAAGACTGTTTAGTAATTCATCTACAAATGATACTATGCATTAAATAGGGGTAATTCACCAACATGTACTAACAGGTACTAACCTTTGATTGGTTTATAACCTTATGATAACAGTTTCAAAATAAATAAAGGCATACACCTATACTTTATGTGTCAGGCAAGACTCAATTCAGGTTTTTTAAAGGTTAACTTTATTAAATTATATACCTGGGCCTGGGTGAATATAAGTACACCAAACGCATGCAGGAACCTGTGGAGATCAGACAGGGGTATCATATCTCCTGGAACTGAAATAATAGAAGGTTCTGAATTGCCTTATGGGTGCTGAGAACCAAAAATCGCCCTTGGCAAGAGAAGCAAGTACTCTTAATTGTCGAGTCATCTCTAGCTGCTCAACTGTGGTTTAATGCTGTCTCTGAATGTAACTTGTGTTGAGTTTTTGTTTTGAAATAACCAATCAGAGCCATTCAACCCCACATACTCTAGATTTTCCCAGCTTGTGCCCTAACATGTACAGAGATTAACAAGACGGCGTGTACCTCAAGATTGCTTTGTGGTCTCTTACAGAAAGAGTCACTGGCATGCTAGACTCCATGTCAAATTACTGCAGGTTCTAGTGGCATATGTGGGTCTTCAAAAAGAGATTATTTGACACAATGAAAACTGAAGTAAGTATCAATTTTTAATGCAAGCAATTCATTGACTTATTACTAAGAAGTAGAAAGAAAAAAATTCATTTAACAATTGTAGTTACTTCTTTGAATAAATAAATGGGACACACTTTTATTTTCAACTATCTAATTTTTTGTTCAGATTTATTTTTAAATTGTATGTATGTGTGTGTGTACACATGCAAATAAAGGTGCCCTGGGAGGCCAGAGTCCTTGGAGTCTCTGGAACTGAACACGGAACTGTCCACTTAATCACTGAGCCATCTCCACAAACCCTGTCTCTGTCACTTCAAAGATTTATTTTTATATCTACCTTCATATGAATAAAAAGCCTGTGATTTTCAGGGAAAAAAAAAATGAAAGGAAAATTACATAGAACTTAGAAATAAATTAGACTTGATGTTTCTATCTCATATTCCACAAAATAAGGAGACTAAGAAGAAAAGAAAAATCAGTAGGATATGAAAACCAGAACAATACTACCAAGTGTTCTCTAAATGACACTTACTGAACTCTATGGGAGTCAAAGTAGAGATTCTTCTCAATACCTTTGAAATAATTATCAAGGTAGTTCATAAATTAGACTACAAAGTGAATTAAAACAAATTTAAAGGAATTAAAATTATATAAAATGTTTTGTACCTATATTGTTTATAAGTCAGCAGATTTCTGAAAATTTTAAGTCTGAAAATTTTAAAACACATTTTATAATGGTCCATAGCTAAACAAGGTATTCAAAAAACAAACCACAGAATTAGAAGTTGAAACTAAAAACAAATGTTAATAAATGAAATTCTAGGATTAGCTACAGCAGTACTTAGGAGAAAGTGTATGAAGAAAACAAGGATTAGTCAGAGACACGAACTAAAAAAAGGATGAAAGTAATTACATAGCAATACAGAAATATTAATGAATAAAAATCAATGAAGTCTGAACAGCTTCCCTATGAATACCCAAAGAAGTGTTTTACAGATATAAAATAAAATGCATATAGACTGCCCATGGACCACAAACAGCCAAAATGATCTTGAAAACAATCAAAGATAGCAGATTTATATTCTTGATTTCAAAATAGTGCTTCAATTATTAAACAATGTGGTACTGGAATAAAGATATACATAAAAACAAATGGTATACAATAAAAAGACAAAGGCTAAACCCATGAATAAATGTAGAGTGCAAATAGTTTTGTTAAGAGTTCCAAGACTATTCAATGGGGAAAGAATAATCTTTTCAGTAAGAGACATTAGAAATTCAGGCCACTCGTGTGTAAAAACAAAGCTGTACCTTTAAACCATATACAAATTAAAGACATAAAATGTTAGACTTACTGCAAAACTCATGGAAAAAAATATAGGAGAAAAGTCTCATAACAATGAATCTGGCAGTAATTTCTCAAATATACTAAGGGCATTTACTACAAAACTAAAAATTAAACAAACTGGACTTTGTAACAATAAAAAAGAGTAGCAAATTCTATCAACAATGTAAAAAGGCAACGGCAAAGGTGAAAAACAAACCACACACTTGGTTGCTGGTACGTGGACTGCTCTCACCAAATGTGAGGTCCAACTGTTGACCTTGTGTACATCCTAGTTCACAAATGAGTCTGACAGATACGCTAAGCCTATAGGCTGACGATAATTCCCCCAAACTGTGGAGAAACCTCAGGTGACTGTCCAGGCAGCTGGCTGTTTCTGTCAACTCACATTGTTTTTGGAAGCTGCATGCACTTCCTGTTTTTATTTTTTTTATTAGGTAGTATTATTTCCTTCTTGAGTCTCTGAGGGAGTTGAAGATCAGTTAATTATAGTTATAGTTTTCCTTGTTAAGAATTTCAGAAAAGAAACTAAGAGGTGTAAGTGTATAAATTTGAAAGATGTTATAAGACAGTTCTGTTAGTTAGTAATATAAGTTAGGATAGAAAGTGAATCAGGCACATTTTGGACTTCACAAAATAGGATAGATAATGGAATTATTTTCTCTGAATTTGTCAAATACAAATGGACTAGACATTTTTTTAGGTATTTATTGCTTGTATATATGGTATATAGTTATTGTACTTTGTTTTTCTTATATTAGTTATAACTTTTTTTCCTTTTTTTCTTCTTATTAATATAGAAACGGGGAAATATGGTGATATTTTATTTGTACTGAAATGTGATTTTATTTATTTATAAAGTTGTCTTGGGTTCAGAGCAAGCCATAGCAGAAGCTGAGCGCTGGTGGTGCACGCCTTAATCCCAGCACTTGGGACACAGAGCTAGATGGATCTCTTGAGTGTTCAAGGATACAAGCAGCAAGGAGACACAAGCCTTTAATCTCAATATCAACCATAGAAGACCTGCAGACAGGCAATGACGAGGAGGTGATGTGGTTGGGTTTACAATAAATGAGAAGGCAGAACAGAAAGTCTATAAAAAGGAAAAACACAGAAAGTAGGCTTCTTCCGGAAAGGAAAGACAGCAGCAGCAGTGAAGGGTAAGGCTTTTAGCTCTTAGCTATTGCTCTCACCTCTTGGCTATTAACTCTGTATTTGGCTGTGTTTCTATTTAACAAGATGGTTACATCTACATTTAGCTCAATAGCGCTCACTCCCTCTTGCGCGCTCGCTCTCTCTCTCTCTCTCTCTCTCTCTCTCTCTCACACACACACACACACACACACACACACACACACACACACACGATGTTTGATATCACTGAACAATAGAGAAATTAAATCAAAACCAAAGTGAATTAACCCCTTATAGCCATTTTTACATTTTAATTACGTATATTTTAAAACAAAACAAAAACAGAAGGCAGAAAGTCACAAAGGCAGGCAAGGTAGGCAAAGAAGGAAGTGAGTGAATGAAAGAAGGTCAGGATGGAAAGAGAAATGAGTGGTGGGAATACAGGAAAAGAGAGAGGGATGCAGTCAGTTGGGCAGGTAGGCAAGTGAATCATGAGTAAAAGGCAAAGGAAAGAAAAGTGTTGACCAGGATGTGGAGAAATCAGTACACTTAGGTACTATAGCCATTATATATTGGATCTTAAATGGTATAAATACCATGAAAAGTATGGTGACAGTTCCATAAAAAAAAATTTAACCATATGCTAGAGCAATTTCACTTCTGAAAACAACTAAAAGAAATTAAATGAATATATATATATATATATATATATTCGTACATATACTTATTAGATAGTAATATTGTTCACAACAGTCTTTATATTAACTTATAAATTTAAAAATATCCAAAACAAGGGTCTTTATGTATAAAGGGGGGGAATAACATGTGAAATAAAGGCTCCAATGCTGGGGCTACAATTCTTTAGTCATTAATCTGGAAGCTACACAAAGAAAGGAATGAAAAAAATGGAAGAAAATTAAAATTACTCTCTTTAAAAGTAATTTTTAAAAGTTTTCTTATATATGACAGTGTGTGTTTGTGTGTATACACGTGAGTAGAGATGCCTGTGGAAGCTTGAAGAAGGAATCAGATCCTTTGGAGTGGGAAACACAAGTGAAGAGAGACTTGCTTGGCTAACTTACAAGCCCACATAGGTGGTGTCTCCAGACGAGGTTTCCACTTCTCCAAATGAGAAGTAGTATCACACACATACAGAGATTTGTTCAATTATATCATAAACACTATTTAGGATGCATACTGAATGTCAAAATATATTCTTTTGCTTATTTAGTTACACAGACATTAAAATAATGTAGCAACGCGGGTGGTGGTGGTGCACGCCTTTAATCTCAGCACTCGGGAGGCAGAGCCAGGAGGATCTCTGTGAGTTCGAGGCCAGCTTGGTCTACTGAGTGAGATCCAGGACAGGCACCAAAACTACACAGAGAAATCCTGTCTTGAAAATCAATTAAAAAAATTGTAGCATAAAATAGCATATGTCAGAAACCAGAATGCAGTATTTTCTAACCTCATGTTTCATAAATAATTCTGTTAGGGAATAAATATTCATCATCATCTTTTCAATACAGCCACTGGTGAATCAATTAGAAATTTCTATAGTTATTAATTTTTATTTCCATCTAAAATTGTTTGGGACATGGTCTCCTTTAAATCTGTGTATAAAGCTGGGTTTACTGGCATTTATTATCAAGCGACACACACACAAAAAACATTTAAAAAGCATTAGTGTACTTGATTTAAGAAAGTAAGCTAATCTGTTCACAACATCTCTACTGAAACAGGATAGCAGAAAATAACAAACAGTAAAGACAGGCAAAGAAGAAAAGCAAAAAAGGTCAATTAAGCTAGCAAAAGAGATATATACAAACTTGCCTTGGAAATATTATACCATGAGGCTTTAGAATATATTGAACATTTAATATAATTTAATATAATTACAAACGTAGAAATTTCAAAATGCTTCAGGAAATCAAGTTACTAGATAGTATAACAAAGAACAGTAGGGCTGGACACATGACTCGGTGTTAACAGCACTTGCTATCTAATCATGAGGAGTGGAGTTCTGACCCAAGTACGCAGGGTAGCACTACGGCCTGTAACTCCAATGGAGGGACCAACATCCTCTTCTGGCTCCTATACACATACATGCATATGCGCGCGCGCGCGCACACACACATACAGACAGAGACTGAAAGAGACTGAAAGACACAAACACATACATAAGGAAAATAAGTATATATATAAGAAGTTGCCAGCATTTCAGAGGGCAATGTATGGCACAAATACAAAAAACATTATTGTGAAGATGCAGTGCATTCATTTTCCCTCACTCAGAAGGAAAAACTGATTTCTTGCTCAAATTATTTTTGATTCACAAAGAACTGGAATAAGTTTCACTAAAGAACTCACATAGCGGTGTCTGAAGGGAGTTCTGGGGAATGGGAACTGCCCAGGGAAAATAGGAATAGTACCTTTTGCATCATCAGAACCTGAAGCCAAAAGTTTAGGATCCATCAGATTAAAGTCAACACTCCAACACCTCTTTTCATGCTCCTTGATATAGAAAAAAAGAAAAAAAAATTAATTTATTGATATGGGGTGGTGGCACAGACTACAGTTAAATGAAAAGACACTGGTGGAAAGTCTCATACTTATTAAAATTGATGCTATGTAAATGTGGTAGAATATTATTTTAAGGTGTGTTACTGTTGCATTTAACCCTGTGAAGTTGTGTTAATTTGCCTGTCTAAAACACCTGATGGTCTAATAAAGAACTGAACAGCCAATAGCAAGGCAGGAGAAGGGACAGGCAGAACTGGCAAACAGAGAGAATAAATACAAGAAGAAATCTGGGAAAAAAAGATATAGCCAGAGAAGGAGGAGGACATCACAGGCCCACTATACAGCAAGCCAGAGTGAAAGTAAGTTATACAGAATCAAGAAAAGGAAAAGCCCAGAGGCAAAAGATAGATGAGATAATTTAAGAAAAGCTGGCTAGAAACAAGCCAAGACTGGACATTTATAATTAAGAATAAGCCTCCATGTGTGATTTATTTGGGACCTAGGTGGTGGGCCCCCAAAAGAGCAAAAACAATCAATGTATTTGATACAGTCTAAAAATAAAGTATAAGAAATGCCTTAGAAAAGCATTTGGTACTAAATAATGATTGAAAAATTTTAATTATAAAGTACATAAATATCTTAAACTGTTACAAAAGCAAAAGAAAATAACTGTTTTAACATATAGTCAGTTTTCATATTTACCTGATAGACCTTTGACCTCTGTCCTGTGAATCCATCCCATAGTATGACAGTGCCTTCATAATCACTGCTAGCTAGCAGATTCTTATGGTAACTACTCCAACTGATACAGCTGAATGAGGGAGAAAGCCAAAACTTTAGGATGTAAATAAGTCTGATGGAGCATAATGAATTCCAGTGTGTTTGGGAAGATGAACACTCTTCAAAATGGTTTATATCACTTCACAATCATTCAGAAAGAGATGCTACTAATACCTAGAATTTCTAATTGACAGTAAACTATCTAATGCTGAAGTTTACTACTTTTTACTCTGATCACAAATTATAATATGACAGATACAAGCCAAGAGCTGCTACATTTGAAAAGCAATTATTAACGACAATGACAAATGCTCAGTTGGCTCAGGGAATGTTGCAGCAGAATGATAGATATGAAAGATTGGTGAGCCCTATATTCAGTTTTGCCAAATTATATTAAGCTAAATACATGAGTTTGAATTGGATTTGTGTTTACATTCAAAAGGTCTTAACCAATATAATTTATGATTGAAATTCCAATTAAAATCACCCAGTAACATTTATGGTTTTAGCAATTCTCTAAAAGTCTTCATCTAAAGCAGTAAGTTATTGTTGAGACACATACATGTCTAAATTGGGCAATAAAACGTGTATTATTGAACAGGGTACTAAGAAAAGCAGGTAACGTTCAAGAATATATTTTGGTCTCTATTGTATTCATGGCAAATTTTAGGGTGGGGAGATCATTTGCATTTTAAAATATACTGTTTTCTGTTACAGATTCAGACAGACCTGACTCCAATTCCATATCTCCCATTTAATAGCTGCAGCTCTGGTTAACTTAGTGTATGTATCTCATTAACTGGTGAAAACAAATTGGACAACTTAGTTGTGCTTAGCTATTGGTCCTATGAGGCCCTGTAGGTTTTGGCCTTGAGCAATTTTGGCTGCTTTCTGTAATGTACCATAAAGTATTATACATTTGCCTATGTGCCATGACAGAGCAGGCAGGAGCAAGTTAAACTCTAATTATGTTTTCCTCATAGATCAATGCCTATGAATACTTGTCACGAGCCAAGTATTCTGCTGAGTTGATTACTGTGATGTTTTCAAGAACAATTTCATACAAGTGATACTACTAAAATGGCCTCATGCTATAAATTAATTATAAAGGGGGTACAAGGACAGGCTCTAGAAGTAATACTCCCTCGATTTGCACCTCTCTAAATATTAGCTAGGTCTTATCAGGCTAGCTATTTACTTTTAGTTTTAGCACCCTTCAGCTAATAATGGTAACCATCTCAGACAACTGGTAAAGCACTCAAGACAATGCCTAACACATATGCATTTAATAATTCATTTTTGCAACATAGTCTTGACTTAGAAGACAGACTATAATAGATGTTCAAGTATGGGTGACACTGATAAATGAGTGGTCTCACAAATTGTTGTGGATGAATCTGGAAACAAAAAGAACATAATACTTGTTTATTATTAACATCATTAAAATGCACAAATAAACACATTTACCTTGGATTCAACATCTTTAAACCAAAATATCCCAGAATCCAAAACATTTAGAGCACCAAATCTGTTGGCTAAATATACAGAAACCCTGTTTCATACCAACATGTGTGAAGGCACTTCCAGGGCAAGTGAAATCTGTGCTTAGGTTCACATCTTCAGATAAAGGATACTTAAAACGGTGTGCATGTATTTATCAAGCAAAAAAGGTACATAAATGACTGATTTTTTGAGCTTACACTAGTAATCAGGTACTCATGAGAACAGCTGGGATATCTATTTCTTCTATAAAGGGAAAAAAGAGGAAAAATTAAAGGAAAAAATGAAAGGCCAAGAAAATAAGGAAAAAGCTGATTCTGGAATTCCTGACATTCCTGGGAAACAGTTCAGCACTGCTATGAATTATAACTCTTATTAAATTAAGTTTAAATAGTGTTCTTTTAAAGAAAAACAAAGTATTTTTCATACAAATACATGCAACTTTTTTCATACAAAAAGTCATAAAACTAGAAACAACTGTAATATTTAGACCATATATATTATGGGGATATTTCTGATGTTCAGATACTACTCATAGGCAAAAGAAAAAAAGAAAAGCACAAAACCACAAAAAGAAAGCAAACAACATCTACAAGAAAGATATTGTTCTGCTTTAAAACAAGGCATCACCCCGCCGGGCAGTGGTGGCACATGCCTTTAATCCCAGGACTCGGGAGGCAGAGGCAGGAGGATCTCTGTGAGTTCGAGGCCGGCCTGGACTACCAGTGAGTCACAGGAAAGGTGCAAAAAGCTACACAGAGAAACCATGTCTCGAAAAACCAAACAACAAGGCATTGCTATATATACAATCGTAGCATGCACTCTGAATGAATAAGCATTCTCATAGAAAAAGTAAAATAATCACTAAAATGTACAGCAGCTATATACACATACTACTTTGTGGCAACAAAAAAAAAAAAAATACCTGATTTTGGAATTGCAGGTCATTTCATTCTCAGGGTAATGAATATCCACTGCATCCTGGATGACGGTGCCATATTCATAGACTTTAATCTTCTTTGTAACTCCAGCAATTGCAAAATAGTCACAATCCCGGTCAAATTCGATACTAAAGGGGAGGAGGGGAAAACATATCTCGTTTGTCAGACAACGTAGCCAACCTTGTGATGTTATACATAGCAACATTTCAGGATTTTCAGGCTTTTTTCCCCACCTTTCTTTTTATTCTCCCAGTGCTGGGGCTTGAACTAAGGGCATACATGTATACTAGGAAAGCCAAATATGCATACTAAGCAAGCACAATGCCACTGAGCTATGTCCTCAGCTGGTATTTTCTATTTCTAAAGAGCGTCCTCTATCTCCACAGATTAAACAGCTTCTTGAAATACTAGGCCACATGTCCAGAATAATTCATCAAGACATCAAATTACAAAAGATATGGAACTCTCTAGTCATGTAACTGTCAAGCTGAACTTCAGTTCCTAGTCATATTTTCCAGTTTACCATTAATAAGCATATTACATCTTAGTATGGAAACTTTTAATGGTTTTAAATATCACTGTGTCAAAAGAAGTACCAATGAATTTTTTTCATAAATTCATGTTATTACTCTTTTAGGGCATGTGATATTATTTTAATAAATAGATCTGTACAAGCAGAATTACTGAAGCAATTGGGTGGTGACAAAGGAACAGAATATTAATAAAAACACAGTAACTAAATCATCATTATTTTCCCCCTAAGTCCACTCCTTATTCCCAAAACAAATACTATCTCTGTGAACTACAAAATGTCAATGCACATTCCTTACTACACAAACAGGGAACACCCTTTTTTTTAAAAACAAAAAAATCTATCCATTCCTTTACAGGACTTAGTAGGGAATACATTCTTCTCTTGTAACTTCTTCTAAATAAAAATTCCAAAATAAGCAACTTCAATGAAATACAAGATCTTATTCACCCTATCATACATGCTAGAAATCTTATTTGCCCTGATACAGATAAAAATTGAAATGAACCACCAACTTCAATACTTCTCAATATGAATTAAGTGTCCTTCAGTGTTTAGCTGTAATTCCAGAGAATAAAGCAGAATTCTCACTGACCTATGATTACTAATTCTCCTAACAACCAAATGAGGAAGATTCTACAATTACCAACATTTTAGAATACTGAGAGTTAGAGTGAAGTAATTTGCTCAAAATTAGCTGGCTTTTAAGATGTTGAGATGTTTAAGATGTTTTCAGGTAATCTGGCTTCAGAGTTGAGGATACTAATATTTAAGGCGAAATGACAAATCAAACCAAGTCAAACTATAAATTATAAAGGTTCAAGACTCAAACTCTAATATATTCGTTATGTGTTTTCCATACATAATTATCTCTTACCACCAATAAGTATCATGATGATTATACTAGATACTCATTAAATGCATATAAATATAACTGCATTATATATGTGTATAAATACAAATACTTATATTGTGTGTGGGGTATTTAGGATGCTACTAGATGATATACTTGAATGGGTTACTTGTGCAATACAGAATTAACTTAGTTACTAGTTAGATAATAATTTACTGAGCTGGTAAGAAAGAAATACACATTAAATTTTTCTTAAAAACATATTGACATACTTTTCTAAATTATAGTTTCAAATCATTCCTTAATTTCTAAGTTTTACAAAAACTTTCAGTTAAGTGTCAACAACTATAGCACACTTTATCTAATAACCCTCCCCAAATATACTTACATACCAATGAAACATATTTATTGGTACACTAATATTAATTGAGCTTCTGTTTCAGCTACCATTTCCTGGGTTATGAATTCTAACACTATAATTATTTTGATGATAACTTTTAATCTATCCCAACACACACACACACACCATTTAAGAAATGGTATTTGTGGTGGTTAATTTTATGTCAACTTAACTCAAGCTACAGTTATTTTGAAAAGACCTATCTCAATTGAGAGCAGGGCCCCACAATACTGGCCTGTAGGCAAGCCTGAAGTACATTTTTTCAATTATTGATTCATGTGGGAGACCTCAAGGCATTGTGGGTAGTTCTACCCTGGGCTGTTGTCCTGGATGCACTAAGAATGCAGGCTGAGGACGCCATAGAGAGCCAGCTGGCAAACAGCATTTGTTCACAGCCTGAGTATCAACTCCTGCCATCTGGATGCCACCCTGTTTAAAGGTCCTGCCTTGATTTCCCTTAGTGATAGATTGTGCTGTGGAAGATAAATGGAAATTAACCCTTTCCTCCTCCAAGTTGCTTTTGGTCATGTGATTTTTATAACAACAGAAACTATGACTAAGATAGACTGGCAAATCACAACTATTGGAACAGAAATCTACTCTTAGCTGAGGTAATTTAGAATACCTAATTCAAGTAAGAATCAGTTATATACATTATATACAGTTAAATTCATTACTTCCATCTATAAATACCAACTACTTAAAAAAAATCAAAAGTACTCTAATTACAAGTGAAAGTAAGTAATTAAGAAAAGGCAAACTACTAGTTTTTAATTTAAAAAGTTTAAGCACTAACCTGTTACTAATTTGAAAACACTGAAGAGAAAATTGACTAACACACTTAAACAATAACCTATACAGTCTTTGTTGACACTTGGTTTCAGACATCCTTTTCTGTTAGCAGCAGGTGGCATTATTTACCTTACTTTTAACTTGACTGTTAAAAAAAAAAAATCAACTTTTTGTTTTGGTCTCAATACTGTTTCCTTCCATTTTGATTATTTAATAAATATTTTGGGGAGTAAGACATGATGATTCACACTTATAATTTATATTTATAATCCCAAGGCTCAGTCAGAGACTGAGGCAGAAGCATTCTAAGTTTGAGACTACCCTAGGAGACATAGTCAGATTCTTTCACAAAAAGCAAACCAACATCTAATCCAACTCAACCCAAAACCAATTATGCTGGGAATATCAAAACGCTAACATTAAAACAACAACAACAACAAAAACAAAACAAAACAAAAAAAAAACACATGATCTGAAAACTGCACCATATCTCTGAACATTAGTTTTTAGATGCTGAGAGTTTTCTAGAACTCATCTAAAACAAATGAATATAGCCTCTTGTTCCATAGGATGGCATTCCAGCTATTTTGATTATTTCAGATAACACAAAAGTAGTACAAAAAGTTTAGTAGTACCTAATTAGGATGAATAAAATAGGTATAAAAACTGAAATGTACCTGTTTAATTAATTCCCAAAAGAGTAAGAAGTCTTGCTATTTATTGTTAAATAAATGTTCATTTCTGCCATCTACTGTTATCTACAATTATTAAAACTACCAATAAAAATTTATTACAATGAAAAATTCAATCTCATCAGACAGGAATATCCTATATCAAGGAAGACAACCTACCACCACCACCATTATACATTCACTTAAGCCATCTGGGACCCCTCTGCTCCATGAACTTAGCCAAACGGCTTCTTATACCTGATTCCCCAGATGAGGCCAGCCTATACTACCTTTGAGGCCAGACTACAGAGCCTGGGAACCACCAGTACCTGTCTTCCTCTGCTAAGGTAGGCCTTACACTTCCCAGGAACTTCATGCACCAGGTGACCAACCTGCCCATGAGATTTCTTGCACCTTTCTTCCTCAGCTAAGGTCTGTATAGATTATAAGTGTACCAGGCTCCAGCTTCCTTTTTGCCAGGCCCATCTACAGCTCCCAGGAATTTTGATACAAGAAGCTAACCCACAGGGCCTCCTACTTTACTTCTGCTTAAAACCCAACCCTCCACTATAAAACTTCCCTGGGACCAGCTCCCAGCTTCCGTCCGCCCCGGAACTCTCATCTGGACCAGAGGTGAGTGCCTGGGTTATAGTCAAAGAGGCAACTGCCCCTGGGTCACACCCCTGGACATAGGCCACCCCGGGAGGACCTGACCAACTTGGCCCCAGTTTCCTGCCAATCAGCAGGCCCTACGGGAAGGCTCCCCTTTTCTAAGAATGCAGGCAAACACTGCAGTCTCCACACCCTGCCCCCACACCCATTTGCCTGAGACCCCAGCCACTTCCTGAGACTCAGAGACCAGCCCCCAGCTCCTGTCCGCCCCGGAACTCCCCATCTGGACCAGACAGACCCCATCCACTTCCTGAGAATCAGAGACTATCCCCAAGCTTCCATTCTACCCTGTAACTCCCATCTGGACCAGAGACCAGAGGAACTCCCATCTGAACAAGAGGAGCTCCAATCTGGACAAAATAAGGAGACCTCAGGGAATTCCCAAGACTCAGAATCCAGCCCCCCAGCTCCTATCCGGCCAGCACTCTCATCTGGATCAGCACTCCCATCTGGCCCAGAGCTTCCATCTGGACCAGAGAGAGGCTCCCTAAATCTGAGAGCAATGCAGCATCACCAGAACCTAGCCCTTCTCCAACAGCTAGACCTAAACATCACGTAAAGAAAGAAGAAGAAGAAAACAACCTTATAAGTAACATCATGAACAGGCTAGAGCCTTCCTTATATAGAAGAAATCAAAAATAAAGTAGAGGGACAGACAAACAAAAAGTGGGAAGAACGCTATAAAAAACTAGAGGAAAGGACAATTAAAGCAGAAGAAAACAATAAATCCTTGAATGAAAATCATGAAAAAGCAAGGGAGACAATCTGAGACCTGAAGAGGGAAATAGAAAAAATGAAGAAGTCACTAGCAGAAGGAATGTTGGAAATAGAAAATCTGAGTAAACAAACAGGAACTTCAGAGGCAAGTATAACCAACAGAATACAAGAGATGGAAGAGAGGATCTCTGGTGTTGAAGATACGGTAGAAGAAATAGATTCATCAGTCAAAGAAAACACTAAAACCAACAAAGTCATGACCCAAAATGTCCAAGAAATTTGGGAAACCATGAAAAGACCAAACCTACGAATAATAGGGATAGAGGAAGGAGAAGACTACCAACTCAAAGGTACAGATAATATATTTAACAAGATCATAGAAGAAAACTTTCCCAACTTAAAGAAGGAAATGCCTATGAAGATACAAGAAGCTTATAGAACACCAAACAGACTAGACCCCCCAAAAAAGTCCCCTCACCACATAATAATCAAACAACTAAATGTGCAGAATAAAGAAAGAATATTAAGGGCAGCAAAGGAAAAAGGTCAAGTGACTTATAAAGGCAAACCCATCAGAATAACACCCGATTTCTCAATGGAGATTTTGAAAGCCAGAAGGACCTGGACAGATATAATGCAGACACTAAGAGACCATGGATGCCAGCCTAGACTAATATACCCAACAAAACTTTCAATCATCATAGATGGAGTGAACAAGACCTTCCAAGACAAAACCAGATTTAAACAATACTTATCCACAAACCCAGTCCTACAGAAAGCACTAGAAGGAAAATTCCAAACTAAGGAAGGCAGATACACCCATGAAAACACAGGCAATAGATAACACCACAGCAGTAAACCCCAAAGAAGAGAAGTACACACACACTACCACCAAAAAATAAAAATAACAACAGGAACAAACAATCACTGGTCATTAATATCCCTTAATATCAATGGACTTAATTCACCTATAAAAAGACACAGACTAACGGAATGGATACGAAAACAGGACCCATCTTTCTGCTGCATACAAGAAACACACCTCAAATTCAAAGACAGACACCTCTTAAGAATAAAAGGCTGGGAAAAGACTTTCCAATCAAATGGTCTTAAGAAGCAAGCTGGTATAGCCATCCTAATATCCAGCAAAATAGACTTCAAACTAAAATCAATCAAAAGACATGATGAAGGACATTACACACTCATCACAGGAAAGATCCACCAAGATGAAGTTTCAATTCTGAACATTTATGCCCCAAACACAAGGGCACCCACATATGTAAAAGAAACATTACTAAAGCTTAAATCACATAAAAAACCCCACACATTAATAGTGGGAGACTTCAACACCCCACTTTCACCTCTGAACAGATCGGCCAAATTGAAACTTAACAGAGACATAATAGACTTTTAACTGATGTTATGGCTAAAATGGACTTAATCGATATCTACAGAACATTCCACCCAAAAAAAAAAAAAGAATATACCTTCTTCTCAGCAACCCATGGAACCTTCTCTAAAATCGACCACATACTTGGCCACCAAGCAAATCTCAACAGATACAAAACAATTTGGAATAACTTCCTGTGGTCTATCAGACCACCACGGTTTAAACTTAGATTTCAACAACAAAAAAAACCTACAGAAATCCTACAATCTCATGGAAACTGAATAATGCTCAACTGAATCACCAATGGGTTAAGGAAGAAAGAAAGAAATTAAAGACTTCCTAGAGATCAATGAAAATGAATACACCACATACCCAAACTTATGGGATACTATGACAGCAGTGCTAAGAGGGAAATTCATAGCACTGAATGCCCACATAAAGAAGCTGGAGAAATCTCACACTAGTGACTTGACAGCACACCTGAAAGCCCAGGAACAGGAAGAAGCAAAGTCTCCCAGGAGGAACAGATGCCAGGAAATTATCAAATTGAGAGCTGAAATCAATAAAATAGAAACAAAGAGAACAAGACAAAGGATTAATGAAACAAAGAGTTGGTTCTTTGAGAAGATCAACAAGATAGACAAGCCCTTATCCAAACTAACCAAAAGACAGAGAGAGAGCATCCAAATTAACAAAATCAGAAATGAAAAGGGGGACATAACAACAGACAATGAGGAACTCCAGAGAATCATCAGGTCATACTTCAAAAACCTCTACTCCACAAAACTGGAAAATCTAAAAGAAATGGATAATTTTCTGGATAGGTACCACATACCTAAGTTAAATCAAGACCAGATAAACCATTTAAATAGTCCAATAACCCCTAAGGAAATAGAATCAGTCATTAAAAGTCTCCCAACCAAAAAAAGCCTTGGACCTGATGGTTTCACTGCAGAATTCTACCAGATCTTCAAAGAAGACTTAATACCAATACTCTTTAAATTGTTCCACACAATAGAAGAAGAAGGCATATTACCAAATTCCTTCTATGAGGCTACAATTACCCTGATTCCTAAACCAAACAAAGATGCAACAAAGAAAGAGAACTACAGACTGATCTCCCTCATGAACATTGATGCAAAAATACTCAATAAAATTCTGTCAAAGAGACTCCAAGAACACATCAAAACAATTATCCACCATGATCAAGTAGGCTTCATCCCAGGGATGCAAGGGTGGTTCAACATACGAAAGTCCATCAATGTAATACACCATATAAACAAACTCAAAGAAAAAAACCACATGATCATCTCACTAGATGCAGAAAAGGCATTTGACAAAATCCAACACCCCTTCATGATAAAGGTCTTGGAGCGATCAGGAATACAGGGAACATACCTACACATAATAAAGGCAATCTACAGCAAGCCAACAGCCAATATCAAATTAAATGGAGAGAAACTCAAAGCAATACCACTAAAATCAGGAACAAGGCAAGGCTGTCCCTTCTCCCCATACTTATTCAATATAGCACTTGAAGTTCTAGCCAGAGCTATAAGACAACATAAAGAGATTAAGGGGATACAAACTGGAAAGGAAGAAGTCAAGCTCTCCCTATTTGCAGATGACATGTTAGTATACATGGGTGACCCCAAAAATTCAACCAAGGAACTGATACAGCTAATAAAAACCTTCAGCAACATTGCAGGATACAAGATCAACTCAAAAAAATCAGTAGCCCTCCTATATACAGTAGACAAACAGGCTAAGAAGGAAATCACAGATACATCACCCTTTACAATAGCCACAAATGATATAAAATACCTTGGGGTAACTCTAACTAAGCAAGCAAGGGACCTGTATGACAAGAACATTAAGTCCCTGAAAAAAGAAATTGAAGAAGATGTCAGAAAATGGAAAGATCTCCCATGCTCATGGACAGGCAGGATTAACATAGTAAAAATGGCGATCTTACCAAAAGCAATCTACAGATTCAATGCAATCCCCATCAAATTACCAACACAATTCTTCACAGATCTGGAAAGAATAATACTCAACTTCATATGGAAAAACAAAAAACCCAGAATAGCCAAAAGAATCCTGTACAATAAAACAACCTCTGGAGGCATCACAATCCCTGACCTCAAGCTCTACTATAGAGCTACCGTAATAAAAACAGCTTGGTATTGGCATAAAAACCAACATGTGGACCAATGGAATCGAATTGAAGACCCTGACATTAACCTGCAGACCTATGAACATATAATTTTTGACAAAGAAGCCAAAAATGTACAATGGAAAAAAGAAAGCATCTTCAACAAATGGTGCTGGCATAACTGGATGTCAATGTGTAGAAGGCTGCAAACAGATCAATATCTGTCATCATGCACAAAACTTAAGTCTAAGTGGATCAAAGACCTCAACATAAATCCAGCTACTCTGAACCTGATAGAAGAGAAAGTAGGAAGTACTCTTGAACGCATTCATTGGCACAGGAGATCACTTTCTATTAAATATAACACGAGTACCACAGACACTGAAACAATCAATCAATGGGACCTTTTGAAACTGAGAAGCTTTTGTAGAGCAAAGGACACGGTCAACAAGACAAAGCGACAGAATGGGAAAAGGTCTTCACTAACCCCACATCTGACAGAGGCCTGCTATCCAGAATATATAAAGAACTCAAGAAATTAGACATCAAAATGCCCAACAGTCCAATTAAGAAGTGGGCTACAGAACTAAACAGAGAATTCTCCACAGAGGAAGCTCAAATGGCTGAAAGACATTTAAGGAATTGCTCAACATCCCTAATTATCTGGGAAATGCAAATCAAAACGACTCTGAGATACCACTTTACACCTGTCAGATTGGCTAAGATCAAAAACACAGAAGACAGCTTATGCTGGAGAGGATGTGGAGCGAGGGGAACTCTCCTCCACTGCTGGTGGGAATGCAAGCTTGTATAGCCACTTTGGAAATCAATATGGCGCTTCCTTAGAAAATTGGGAATCCATCTCTCCCAAGACCCAGCTATAGCACTCTTGGGCATATACCCAAGGAATGCTCAATCATACCACAAGGGCCTTTGCTCAGCTATGTTCGTATCAGCTCTGTTTGTAATAGCCAGAACCTGGAAACAACCTACACGCCCTTCAACTGAAGAATGGATAAAGAAAATATGGTACATATACACAATGGAGTACTACTCAGCAGAGAAAAACAATGACATCATGAGGTTTGCAGGCAAATGGATGGATCTAGAAAAAATCATCCTGAGTGAGGTAACCCAGACTCAGAAGGACAAACAGGGTATGTACTCACTCATAGGAGGATACTAGATGTAAAACAAAGATGACTAGACTGCTACACAACTCCAGGGAGGCTACCTAGAAAACGGGACCCTAGGAAAGACCCAGGGATCACCCAATGACAGAGAAATGGATGAGATCTACATGAACAAGCTGGATGACAGTGGGAGTAATGAAGGGCAAGATTTGAGGGAAAGAAAGCTTAGGGGAGCAGGAGATCCCAGCTGGATCAAGAACAGAAAGGGAGAACAAGGAATAACAGACCATGATAAATGAAGACCACATGAGAACAGGAATAGGCAGAGTGCTCGAGAGGTCCCCAGAAATCCACAATGATATATCCTCTGTAGACTGCTGGCAATGGTCGAGAGAAAGCCTGATCTGACCTAGTCTGGTGATCAGATGACTAAACATCCTAACAGTCGTCTTGGAACTCTCATTCAATAACTGATGGAAGTGGAGGCAGAGATCCTCAACCAGGCCCCAGATGGAGCTCCAGGTGTCCAACTGTCGAGAAAGAGGAGGGTCTGGAAGAGCGTGAATTGTTGAATCCAAGATTGCAAAAGCACAGGAACAAATAGCCAAACGAATGGAAGCACATAAATTATGACCCAAAGGCTGTGGCGCCCCCAGCTGGATCAGGCCCTCTGGATAAGTGAGACAACTGAATGGCTTGATCTGTTTGGGAGGCACCCAGTCTGTGGGACAAGGATCTGTCCTTAGTGCATGAGCTGGCTGTTGGAAACCTTGGGCTTACACAGGGACACTTTGCTCAGTCTGGAAGGAGGTGATAGGACCTGCCTGTACTGAATCCACCAGGTTTAAATGAATCCCCAGGGGAGTCTTGATCCTGGAGGACATGGGAATGGAGGGGAGGGTCTAAGGGGAAAGTGGGGGTGGGTGCAGGAGGGGGGAGGACAGGGGAACCCATGGCTGATGTATAAAATTTAAAACACATAATAAAGAAAAAACATTAAATTAAAAAAAAAAAACTTCCCTGAACCAGGCACCCAGAGGAAGACAGTTATCTCCATCATACTGTGACTTAGTCCTCTCCTGAATACTGTAAATGTTGCAACGAGGCAACTTGAATCAAGACAAACCGAACCAACAAAGTCAGATGTCCAAGTCTCAAAGACACAAAGTGAAAAACCCAGACATATCCCCAAATTCTAATTCCATAATAATGGCGCCTACTGAAATTATCTTAGAACTTCTATAGAAGGAATTGCAAGAGCACAAGCATCTTCAAACAAAGAAGACATGAATATAGTTCAAGAGGCAAAAACAATGAGAAGTCAATGTAAGACATGAAAATCCAATATGAAATGATTATCAGAATGAAAAACCCAATAAGCCAAGTGAAAAACCTCACTAACAAAATGATCATACAGCATAGAATCAGGTTTAGAAAACAAGGTAAAGGAACTGGATCAGTTAGTAAAGGTCAATGATAAATTTAAAAAAAATGAATAAAATGTTAAGACACCATGAAAAGACTTAACTTTTGAATTAGGGGCATAGGAAAGCAGTTAAAGCATAGAGAATATTTTCAATAAAATATAGACAATTTCTCAAACTCAGAGAAAGAGATGCCCATCCAGGTAAAAGAGGGCTATAGGACTCTAAATAGACAGAACCAGAAAAGAAATTCCATATAACCCAGTATAGTTAAAACATTAAAAACATAAAGAAAAAATGTTCCAAGAGAGAAAGGTCAAGTCACTTACAAAGTCAAGCCCATTAGAATAACATCTGAATATTCAGCTGAAAAATTTAAAACCAGCAGACCTGGAAAGATGTATTCTAAGTTCTGAAAGCTAACTACTGTCAACACAGAATATTATACCCAGCAAAACTATCTATTAAAAAATTAAACAAGGAATAAAAACTTTCCAATATTAAATTAAACGAAGAATAAAAACTTTCCATGATAAAAACAGACTATAGAACTTATGAGCACTACTCCAGCTCTATCAGATGATACTGGGAGGGAACACTTCAATCTGAAGAAAGGTAAACACAAGAGACTAACTACAGAGAATAAGCAACTCCAGGGAGGTTAATGAAATGAGGGTTTTTTTAAAAAAAAAACAAAAAAACAGAAAACAACAAAATGACAAGAATCAACACACATCTTTCAATAAGACTCGACACAAGCCAGAGTCACCTGGGAAGACTGATTCTCAACCTACACAATATCTTCATCACATTGGTATGTAGACAAGTCTGTGAAACATTTTCTTAATGACTGATGTGTGCATCTGGGTGCCACCCATGGTTGGGTAGCCCTAGGTTGGATAAGAAAGCAGGCTAAGCAAGTCAGTAAGCAGCATTCCTACATGGCCCTGCTCCAGTTCCTAGTCTGCTTAAACTCCTCCTGCCTCAGCTTCCCTCAATGATGGACTGTGATGGCAATGTATAAGCTTTGACTTCCCCATATTGCTGTTGATTGTGGTGTTTATTACAGCAACTGAAAGCAAACTAAAGCACCAAGTAATGAAACTAAGAAACAAGTAGATGTTAACTATGCTAATATCTGACAAAATAAAAATAGACTCCAAGCCAAAACTAGTCAGAAGATAAGGAGAGTCACTTCATACTCGGTAAGATAACAATCTGGAAACAATCACTCTGAATGACCTAACTCCGAGCCAAAAACACAAATGTCACATGTTGTCTCTCATATGTAGGAGCTAGCTTTGAATCTTTATACACAAAGATTCAAAGGGGAGGGGTCATGAGGGGAGGATTCAAGTGAAGGGGAATAGAACGCGGGTGGTATGAGGCAGGTAAAAGATTAACAAAAGAGAAAATGTTAAATGAAATGGGGATAGGAGGAGGCCATGGTAAAGGAAGGGATATGGGAGAGAGGATTGTGGTTTAAATGCAGACTGCATCCCCTCGCATATGATCAGGTATTTGAACAACTGGTTTCCAGATGGTGGTGCTATGAACAATTCAAGAGGCAGGACCTTCCTGGAGGAAATACATCACTGGGGATAGGTTTCAAATTTTCAAAGCCTTCCCCTACTTCCAGCTTGCTCTCTGTGCTTCTTGTTTATAGCTTTCTGTTCCTGATGCGTGTCTCCCGCAACAATTACCAATTCTTATTGTTCTGGAAGTGTATGTCAAAATAAACACTGCTTTTTGTAAGTTGCCTTGATTATGGTACTTTATCATCACAAAAGAAAAGTAACTAAAATATGACTAACACCAAAGACAGTTAAAAAAAAAACCTATACACACATAAATTTAACTGAAATTATCTTATAAAAAGAGGCAGAAAAATGCTGTTCCCAGATACCACAGCCACAAATAACAAACCTAGTATTAAATATGATTTCCTTTTCTCAAGTTTTTGGTCACTAGGGTCCTACAGAACAATCCTTACCACAAAACATTACAAGCTATTTCAATTGTTCTTGGTTGCCTTCCAGAACTTGTAAACTCCACTGGTAAATACTGGAGATACCACATCCTGGAATAAAGGGACATGGAGAAAGCAAACCAATACTGACATAGATGCTTCACCCCTATAGCGAGCTATCATAGTAGTGGAAGGTTCTATGCGTAATAGGGGAAGCAAGTAATCAACAATCTTACCCAGCTGTGAACTTTGCCAGCATCAATGATGACTGGCCTGACAAGAATATCATCACTGGGGCAATAATGGTATGCATGTTATGAGTAGAAAATGACTTTCTCAGTAGATTAAAGCCCCCAAACCTGTGACTGGCTAGGTCACAGACCTGAGGGGGAAACCCAACACTAAGTCCTTACCTTTACATCCACAGACTAGTGTATCTCTTAACCCTCATCAAAGTTTGTTTAGCCAACCCCCAGCTCCCCCTCCCCGCAACGTAGATGGCAACAAACACTGAAGATACACAACTGATCAACCTGAAGAGCTTAAGAGTCTGTGGAGTGTTCAGCTCTAAATGGGACATCCATATCAGACTTCCTCCAACACAGGGCTCAGGGATCACAATGGAAAAGGGGGCAGAAACATTGTAAGAGCCAGGCGATATCTACAGCAAAAGTGTATCTGCAAGACACAACAGTGCTCTGCACACACATACAGCAGTGGTAACTGAATGCATGATATCTACACAAGATCAAGACAACTCCTGAGGAGAACTGGTTTTTTTCAGGGATCTAACCCCTGAGAGACTGCCTATGTTTTAGTAGATAGCTCTACAACCATGCACATATATGTAGCACTAAGGGGACTCAGTGGGTTTGTTTTATACAACTAAAAAAATAAAAAATAAAAGCACAAAGTTGGGAAGGGCAAGTGGTGGAGAGGAATAGGGGAAGAACTTCAGGGGGAGGGGATGGAAGGTGGATCTAATGAAAAAAATTACATGTATGAATGAAATTGTCATTAAATAAAAATTTCATTTTCAACAGATTTGTTTTTATTTCTAACTATACTTTTTTCCCTTTGAAAAATAGTACTATTGGAGACATACTTAAAATATGGAAATAAATTGCATTTTCTTTCAAATTTTCAATTGTTTAAGAAGGTGAATTATTTCAACAATTAAAAGACATAATTACACTATAAGAAACTGACATATCCTTTGTCAAAAGAGCCATCAGTCAAGTGTTAGCAAGGCAACAGACAATAAAGCCCAGCTGATTAATGCATCTTTCCATTATAATGTGACACAAGCAATGCAAAGCTGTATGGGCCCAAGCAGTTACGTCTGTCACTAAGTCTCAGTCTGTTATATCTTTATGCAATTATAAAATGAGTATAAACAAACAAGGTAGACTAATATCCCCAAAGACTAGAGCACAATTTTTCAGAACAAAACGTAGTAAGAACAGTTGTTAAAATCTCATTTACCAGAACAGTGTGCCTCAAGAGTCACAGGGAGCTATAATTTCAAAGAAACAGATCACAGACTTAGAAAGTGATTATTATAATGAAAAAGACTGCCAGATCTTTAGAGAGAACAAACATAGGTAAAAATCAATTAAAACTGATATCATTCAATGGACTTTCTCCTAAAGCAGTAAGTGAAAGCTCCTATTATACTTATTACACTGGGTGTTAAGCATTGTTTTAAACACTATACTTAAGTTTAACTCCAAATGTCTACTACGCAGATGTTAAGTCATTTGGAGTAGGATATATCAAATAATTAAAATTCAAGAGGCCCAATTTCAGTCAATGCTCTCAGTTATCACTCAAAACTACCATTTTAATGAGAATAAATGGGCTATTCTTCAAAGGACATAACCTTAGGCAAGAAAATAATACATTAACCTTAGAAAACAAATTAGAGAGGAGAAAGGAATGAGATAGACTCACAGAATTCTCAATTAATAGGAAAGATCACACAGTATAAGTGAATGACTAATATAAGACAAAGCCACAGCCATTCAGAAGTCAATGATGACTCAGGCTCACCAGAAAAACAGAATGATGCATGAATATTCTCAACTATCAAACATCTAAATGGCTTGTTTTCTGCTACCTGATAGAAAATCTAGACATGTTTCAGAAAACTACAGAAATAAGTACTGGATATGTACTAATGCTAACTCGGGGTACTACAATAACTCTTTACCAAATCTAATCCTATTTTCATCTTTTCTCCTTTAATGATGCTGTGTGTGTGTGTGTGTGTGTGTGTGTGTGTATTTGGTGTCCATGTATGTACGTGCATAGATATGTGCTGTATGTGTACCACATGCATGCAGATGATCAAGGAAAGCATTTGATCTCTGGAACTAGCTACAGGTGGCTATCAGCCACCAGATATAGATGGAAACTGAACCCGGGACAAATATAGCAAGTGCTCTTAACAGCTGAACCATGTCTTCAGTCCCTCTAATCCATTTTAAAAAAGGAATTAGAATAAATTTCTCAATTCAGATTGGTGACAATAATCATTTTTACAATTTTGAAATGGTCATGGGCTTCATCTCTTTAAAGTGGTTTCCCCACAACATTCATTCATAGATTCTACCTTTCTAAAAGTATTATAAACCTGAGAAAAATGTTTTTCTTTAATCGGGTGATAGACCATGTGATCATAATATATCTAAATCAAGTCAGTATGACTGCTATTAAGTGTGTCTGGGGGGAGCAATATGTATTCTATTTTATCTCAGCAGTGCTGGTGTTCTGATAAAACTTTATTTCTGAGGACCTAGGTATGTTATTTAGTTAGCACAGTGCCTTCCTAGCATGCAAGAAATCCTGGGTTCCATCCCAGCAAGGCACAAAAAAAATGGGTAGTACATGACTGTAATCCTAGCACTCAAAATGGAGGCATGAGGGTCAGAAGTGAAAAGATAAACCTTGGCCACACAGAAAGTTTGAGGAGAGTCTACCCTATCTCAACTCATTTATGGAAATTGAAATTGGAATTTCATATAAATCTCATAATACATAATACATGTATTCATCTTTTTCAAGTGTAAAACTATTCTTGCTTATGGACTACCTAAAATCAGGCAATGGGTTGGAACAGTCGAATAGGTATTTGCTGACAATTACTCTGACTTAATGCACATAATCATTACATCGGAGAGGTACTAAATTGAGGCTACATTTTAAAGTCCCCATATATTTTTACCTGGTTACTTTATCAGTTTGTTTATTTTGCCTTTAGTTCCACAAATCCACGAAAGTTTGTTTTAAAACAATTACTTTCTGCAACATTTACTCTGACCTTCCCTCTGGCTATCAGCAAATAGCTGGAACAAATACATGACCTGACAGACTCTAATGAAACACTACTATGAATGGCAAGTGCTTAGTGTGGTAAAATGTCTTTTTCCTTGGGGCAATTAAAACTCAAGCTGCATCCTGAAACCCTTAAAGATCAATGCACTGATAATTAACTCTGACTCAGCAAAGCTTATATGAAGTCATAAACTATATTCATTTAAATCAGCAGTTCTTGAGATCCCTTTGAGGGTCAAATGACCCTTTCACAGGGTTGCCTAAATCCATCAGAAAAGACACATATTTGCATTTTGATACATAACAGTAGCAAAATTAGTTATGAAGAAGAAACAAAATTAATTTTGTAGATGGGGGTCACCACAACTTAAGGATCTGTATCAAAGGATCACAGCATTAGAAACGTAGAAAACCAATGATTTAAATCAATAGAGTGGTAAACTCACCTATCCTAAACTACCTCTTCTATGCACACTAAAATACTATCTTGTGTGGATGCTATATAGCAGAAATCTTTGATAAAATAACAATAAGTTTTGAAATTAAAGGTTAATAAAATCTACCAAAGCAGAAAAAGCAAAACTACATGTTCCTCCCAAAGTCCTCTGACCTTTTGTCCTATCTGAAATGTGTATTTAGGAAGATTAGGATTAAATAGAGAGCAATTATGAAAGCAAACATTTCAAATCTACACTTCTGAAACTGAAGTAGAAAATATTTCTCAGTAGTGTTCACACATGGTATTTACAAATATTAAATACAATGACACTGCTACAGTGTTTCACACAAAATAATACAAGGCAGCTGTTAACAGATAATAAGCTGGGTAGGGGAGATAACTATAAAGTAATTGTGTATGAGGCCCCAACACATGCACACACTCACACAAGCATGCACGCAAGTATACAAAGAAAAACAATAAATCCATTTTATATTTCCTATTAGGAGAAGGAGATAAAGCACCAAAAAAAAAAAAAAAATCACAAAAATAGAGTTGTCAGCTACAACCTGTTACACAAGCAATAGGAGGGAATTGAAGTGAAAATAGCTCTTATTCTAAAACTTAAATAGAAATGCAAAGGGAGGTCTTAAATGAAAGCCAATGTAACTTTGAAACACAAGACAGAGGGTGGGAATAAAGCTCATGGCATAATAACTGACTACCGTATTATTTTCTACCATGTTGGATTCTATCCACAGCACCAGAATACAAAGTGACTAAAATATTTAAGACTTCTATTACCTGACTTCATGCTTCACTTTTTGAATTATAGCAACCACGACAGAGCATACTGGCCTATGAACAAAGTTGTGTGCCCCATAAGATCACTGGGTCAACAATAGATTGTAGTACCCTTTGATTATATAGACTACTGATATCATAGTCTTCTTAGCTTATGTCAATATACTCTATGACATGGAATGGAATGTCTTTCTCAGAATAGATCATTAAGGATAGTACAACTAGGCTTATATAACAAAAGAGTTAAGATGACCATAGCTGGTTAACTGATTTTTAACAAAGATGTCAAACAAAAAGGTTATTTTGAATAAAAGACACTTCCATATTGAGAGAAAAACGTGGAACTCAACATCTAAGTAAAAATTAACTTGAAACTATTTTAGACCTAAACCTAAAATATAAAAACTAGCTGAGCATGGGGGTTACACATGTACTCTTCGTACTCAAGAAGACAGTTTAGCAGGAAATTCAAGGCCAGCCTGGTGTTCAAAGATAACACCTCAAACTACCACTACCACCACTCCTCCTCCTCCTCTTCATCCTCCACCATCACCCTAAAAAGAAACTGAAAAAGCGAAATTAATTGAAATCAGAAAAGAAAAGACATAGATAAAATGTTCTTAATTTTGACAGGCAATGTTTATGTAGGAAACAATTTTAATTGATGAGTCAGAATTCATCAAAATGTATTGTTTGAAAGACACTATGAATAAGGCAAACCATAGTTTTGAATAAATGGTAGTAATACACATATTTGAAAAAGGACAAATTCCTTTACAACTGAAGTTCCTTGGTAATATAAACATGAAGCTAAATCACCTATCTATAGAACAAGTTTTTGTTCCGTGTAAGAGCATGTTTTAGTTTTACTTGTCAAGTTGAAAAGGATACGAAAAACCATTTACTTAACCCAAGATTTGTTTATTATGAATATATGACATATAGTTATCATTCGATCAAGGATGAGACACCTAACACAGTAGGGGCCATGTGATAGATTATTATTCTAATTAGTGATGTGAGGCCATGGAAATCTGAATACCCTAAGATTTTAATGCTATGAGTCATACATTACTATATCATGATAGCATTTCAATTTTTTTCAACCAGTTAAATGTGAAACCATTCTTAAGTAACAGACTACTCAAAACTAGGTGATGGTCTTAAGGCTTGGTGTGGTAGTATGTGCCTTAACTTCCAGCAGAGGCTGACAGCACTCTGTAAACTCTAGGCAACTGAGACCCTGCCTGAAAAACAAAACAAAACAAAACAAAGTAACACATATGGGACATAGCTGCTTATTCCTGTGTTAGGCAAAATGTCATACTTTGATTACTCAGTTTTTAATATAAATTAAACCAGTGTATAGTATGAAAATGAACAACTCTCAATGATTTAAGTTATTATAAAAATGACTGTTTTCATATTTCATTTACTTTAAAAGGAATATATTCTAAAACTTCTTTCCTACTCTTTTACAATAGCATTTTCAGGACCTGTGAACTCCTCTAAGAAACAGTAAATGCTCAAAAATGAGTTAGGTCAATTTAAATTTAGAAATTTTATTTTGGTGGTGCTAAAGAGCCAACTCAAGGCTTCACCGCACAATGTGTCGTCTAGCAGAATAAAAAGTTTCCTCCTAAGGACCCAGATCTGGGGATCAATCATCATTATAAACGGCAAGCGTTCATATATTAAAAAAACTCTGTTATGGAATGTAGTAAGTAACCCATGATCCTCCAAGCAAGCACTCGAAAATGGGTCTAGCAGCGAGTTGTATAGTCCTGTAGCAAATTATCAATCACTGTTCTAAGGGCTGTATTTCTTCTGAAAAGATAGAATACTATTAACAGTTAATTAGCAACTCAGTATTTATGGGACAAAAGAAGCTAAAATAATTTCAAGATCTCATTTTATTTCAATTAAATAGGATTAACTGAATTTATTTCTAATTAGGCTAGGTAATGAAGTACCTTACCCCTCCCACCTGCCCCTCCCCCCAAATCAATGACAGGAAAAGTTTACTCATGCAAAGTGGTCTTTCTTATCCCCATTTCAGATTACAAGTTAAACTCTAAGCATTTATAAAAACCTTTATCAGCCAGCGGTGGTGGTGCACGCCTTTAATCCCAGCACTAGGAAGGCAGAGGTAGGTGGATCTCTGTGAGTTTGAAGTCAGCCTGGGCTACAAAGTGAGTTCCAGGAAAGGTGCAAAGCTAAACAAGAGAAACCCTGTCTCCAAAAAAAAAAAAAAAAAAAAGAAGAAGAAGAAGAAGAATTGTATTAGGGTTGGGGATTTAGCTCAGTGTTAGAGCGCTTGCTTGCTCAGGAAGTGCAAGGCCCTGGGTTTGATCCTCAGCTTAAAAAGATAAAAATTAAAAAAAAAAAAAAATCTGGCCTTTCTCAGGCTGGAGAGATGGCTCAGAGGTTAAGAGCACCGATTGCTCTTCCAGAAGTCCTGAGTTCAATTTCCAGCAACCACATGGTGGCTTATAACCATCTATAATGAGATCTGGTACCGTCTATTGTATACATAATAAGTAAATAAATATTTTTTAAAAAAACTTTCTCCCATAGAGACCATATATACAATAGAATGTGTAAATACCTTTTAGCTTTATTTCTCATCTACAGAGAAAGCAAAATTAAATTTTACTTTCCTCAAAATTTGTTATGTACAAACATGTCAGTCTTCAACAACATTTTCTCTAACACTGCAAACTTTTCTAAGAAACTACACTCTGGCCTGAGGCAGAGGCAGGCGGATCTTTGTGAATTCGAGGCCAGCCTGGTCTACCAAGCAAGATCCAGGAAAGGCGCAAAGCTACACAGAGAAACCCTGTCTCGAAAAACCAAAAAAAAAAAAAAAAAAAGGAAAAAAAAAAAGAAAAAAGAAACTACACTCTGACTTAGTAGGGATTTTCTGTTTGTTGTACTTTGGTTGTTGTTGTTTTGTTTTGTTTTGAACAGTCTCACTCTAGAGGCAGGCAGACCCAAACTCAAAGCAGACTAGGACAGCTTTCCTTCAGAGGAGAAGTTAAAAGCCACCATAGGAAGCAGCTGAATTACCAATGACCAAAAGAGCTCTCCTTG
The DNA here is from genome assembly GCF_903995425.1 of Onychomys torridus. Lineage (NCBI taxonomy): Eukaryota > Metazoa > Chordata > Mammalia > Rodentia > Cricetidae > Onychomys > Onychomys torridus. The sequence goes on from NC_050453.1 coordinate 35,243,912, forward strand.
ACACTGTTTTTCTGCAGTCATGCACTCACTAGGCAATTATTTGTCACTAAGTACCTTCCATGTGCCAGACCTAGGAATACAGCAGAAAATCAGCCAGATAAGAACCCTTTCTAATAAAGCTGTTAACCTAAAACATAGCTTTAAAATATACTGCTTTTGAACTTTGGCCCTAGGAAGGGTTCTTGAAGGAAATCTTTTTCTCTGCATTCCTAGTCATCTCATTTCTCAGTAACCCTAGAGAGCTAATAACTCTTAATAACAGAAATATATTGTGGTCAAAAGAGAATGAATATTGGTAGTAACTCCTTAAAATTCATCCCTTCTTCAGAAATCAAGTAAAACATTTCTTGGAGAGCTAAGTAAAATTTAAAACTCACAAGAATTCTATATACAGCACATTAAAATTTACCCTAACAATTCTGGAAACACTGGCTGTCAGAATAAATTGATGTTTAGCAAAAAAAATAATATTTGTAAACATCAGCTATAAAACAAAGTTTAATCACAGTGGTTTTAGTGACCAGTTGAACACCACACAGTATAAACATACTATATTGTGTTGATTCTAAAAAAGTCACATTTTTCCCCTTACTTCAGCTTCCTTCCTATAAAAGAGAGCTTACACTAAAATGATGAGTTAAAAGTGCAAGTAAAATAGTTAAAATTGTCTTAAAATAGGGTAGTATTTAATCACGTGAAGTAATTAACAACCAGTAAATGCTTTATCTACAAGTGACTAATTTTACATCACTCACAAAAATATAAACCATTTGCTTCTCATCAGTTCACAAGTGCTGAATAGAACTCATTTTCTATTATAGCTCAAGAACACTTGAGCAAACATAAGCCAAATGCTAAAACAAATTAAATGATATAAAGTAGTTTGTGTATTATATACTATTACACTGGTTCTCAACCTGTGGGTCAACAACTTTAGGGGCTGAATGAATGACCCTTTCACAGAGGTAGCCTAAGACTATCAGAAAACAAAGATATTTATATTACAACTCATAACAGTAGCAAAATTATAGTTAAAAAGTAGCAATGAAAATTATTTTATGGTTGAGGATCACCACAACATGAAGAATTATATTAAAGAGTCACAGCATTAGGAAGGTTGAAAACCACTGTACTATAAAAATGTGAAATACAAACCAGAAATTCATGAAGCAACTAGCACTGCTACTAAATGCTAAGTTAGTTTGAAAGACACAATTTCAAACCAATGCTCTCTGGTAGTCACAGAAAACCTAACAGAAAACAAAATGTAAAATATGGTATAACTGCAACATTAAAGGAAAAAGTAGGAAGCATCTTTCCATAATTTGTTGTTATGAATTCAGGACCATATAATAAACAGGAGAATGAACTTGTATAAGCAACCAATTTCTAACCTTGCCTACTATGTACAGCAGAGAAAGTGTAAACACATGCTGCCACCTTGTGGACTATTGAATCTGGTTTAGTCGATTTCTTCTCGGATAAGTATCAGTGCAATAAGGTAATCGACACAACACAGATTTTATATATTTTGATAAGAATAAGAATTTGTTCCACTTGACATCGTTTCAGTGGTTTTTAACCCTTTTTCTGAAATTCATTAACTTTACTCTTAATCAAAAGGAATCAAATCTTAGAATGAATTTATTATCAATAAGTTTCAATATCAAAAGAGCAAAAAATTCACCAAAATTATGAAAGCTTCAAAGCTTTCATTTTGGACTTCATCATCCATTCTTGCTTCCAATTTATTATTCTTCATCTGTCCTGTTTGCATAACAAACTTCCTAACTTGTAAGTATTTCATTAAGAAATGTTAATGAGTATAATTGAGAGAAAATAATATAGGCTAATCATGCCAAATGAACCACCACATCTACTTAAATTTGTAAAATTCTCATTTGAAATATGTAAATGTAACTGTTCACACTTTGGATAGCTAGTATGTCTAGTCTGAAATTGTCTAGTTTTAAACAAATTCTGTTTTAGAATATAAAATGCTTTGAAATGAATGTCTATAAGTAAAAAACTATATGAGTACATTTGTTAAATTTTGGAATATATTACATTGAACAATACTAGGCTTTAAAAATATTAAAATGGACTGACAATAAGTCCTATATCCCTCAAGAAGACATGCTGCTTTTGCAACATGCACTTTAAAAGACATTTTGATCTTGTTTTTAATTGAAAAGGAAAATACCATACAGTAAAAATTAACGATGGTAAGGGACATTAACTGGAATCACAACAGGGCCCAAATATTTTAGCTTGTATATAGTCATATCAGGTCAGTATTACAAACCGCCCCCTTTTTTTTTTGAGAGAGAGTGAGAGAATGAGAGAGTGAGTGAGAGAGAGAGAGAGAGAGAGAGAGAGAGAGAGAGAGAACACAAGTGCATCTCTCTATGTAGCTCTGGCTAGCCTGAAATTTTCTGTACAGAACAAGCTTGTAGATACCAAGAGATTACTGAAAATGGGCTGAATGATGGACAACCTGGCAGTTTTCAATGTCCATTAAGGTAAGAAATGGAAAGCTGTATATAGCAGTGAAATTTGTATGTGTTTGTAAGCAAATGCACGTGTGTGCAGGTGAAAAAAGTGCATACGAAAGTCAGAATAACTGTGGATGCCATTTCTCAGTGTTGTTCAGCTTTCTTTTAAGACAGGTTCTTATAAGCCGATAACTTGCCAACATGGCAGTAAGCCCCAAGATCTGCCTCAATAGCACTAGCATAAATAATAAGCATGCACTACTATACCTGGCTATCATTTCACATGGGTTCTGGGTATTAAACTCGGGGTCTCCTGCTTTTGAGGCAAACAATTATTGGCTGTTATACCACAAGCCCCATATAGTGATATTTTACTTGTATTGAAATGTGATTTTATTTGTATGTCAATAAAGTTGCCTTGAGGTCAGAGCAAGCCAGAGCAGAAGCCGAGCAGTAATGGGGCACGCCCTTAATCCCAGCACTTGGGAGGCAGAGCTAGGCGGATCTCTGTGTGTTCAAGGACATAGCCAGCATAGCAGACACACGCCTTTAATTTCAATACCAACCATAGAAGACCTGGAGGTCTGTACAAACAGGCAGTGACGAGGAGGTCATGTGGCTGGGTTTACAACCAATGAGGGAGGAGAACAGAAAGTCTTTAAAAGGACGCACAGAAGTAGGTCTCTTGCGGAGAGGAGGAACCACAGAAGCAGTGAAGGGTAAGGTTTTCCGCTTTTGCTCTGACCTCATGGTTTTTAACTCTGCAACTGGCTCTGTGTTTCTTATTTAACAAGCAGGATACATCTACAATTGGCGCCCAACGTGGCAAGAATTCATTAAAAAACCGCTTCCCCCCAGAATATATTTTTAAACTATACTGTCAGTTTGTGTTTTGTATATTTAGACTGTTTACAATTATCTCTCGTTTCCAAACAATATCCCAATTGTTCAAACTATCAATGTATTTTGATCCTATTCCATCTTCCATAGAAGCTTCACTGGAAAATCAATCAAACATAATATTCAGGAAAGAAATGTAGAAGGTTCTATCCAGATGGCAAGACCGAAGGGAGGACATACGGACCACCTTCCATCATTACACCCAGACAACAAACAGATATACACCATAAGGAGAAGCTTCAGTCTTCTGTCAGATGGGTACTACCAAGCACTCCAATTATCAAGAAAGCAATCTAGCTTGTGAATTCCAAATTTCAGAGATGTTATAGCTGCTTCTCCAATTAATAAGTTTTCTTATATTTCAATAAAACAACACAGTAAGAAGTGTGCCAAACACTTACCTAGAAACTATGCTGGAACCATTATAGAGATCACTAGCATATGACAATGTGGCCAACGGTCTTACTGAGTTGTATCGAGTAAACTTGGACAAGCATTCTTGAAATTCATCTAACTGGCTTGCAGTTCTACTGTCATCTGTATCAAATTAAAAAAAACCAACATTAAGTAAATGAATGACACCATAAAAGAACAATGACAATATTAAAGATATTTATTATCTTTTAAATAACAAATATGTTTGAAGATTCTAAAGAAAACCAGCATGCTCAAATTAACTAGGTGCTCTTTTAACTTTAATAAAAATGGTCTATGGAATCACTAAAATGCTTTTCTATGCCAGTAAGAATGTAAATGCAATCTCCTTTATTTTAGTTTTAGCTTTTTTTCCTTTCCTTTTTTTTTTTTTTTTTTTTTTTTTTGTTTTTTCAAAAAAGGGTTTCTCTGTGTAGTTTCAGTGCCTGTTCTGGATCTCGCTCTGTAGATCAGGCTGGCCTCGAACTTACACAGATCTCCTTGGCTCTGCCTCCCGAGTGCTGGGATTAAAGGCATGTGCCACCACCTCCCAGCTAAAACAATTTTTAAAGAGGTTCTAGTGAATAGAAGTTAAATCATTCATTAGAAACAAAATCTGATTATTAATACTGACAATAAAGCCTGGAGGAAGATGTACATGTTAATGGGTATTTGTTAGTCTAACAAAAAGTGTTTACAGGGTTGTACATTTATCCCACGTTTATGGTGAAAGCACAATTAAATAATACATATTAGGAAAAAAGACTTGAAATTAACAAATGTGCTGACATAACTGAAGTTATTTTCAGTCCTATTCTCAGAGTACAAAACAGCAATGTATAAATTACTAATTCTGAAAGACAACAGTAATGACACTCAATCAACTACCAGACAAAGTCCTCTATAGGTAATCCATTCAAAGCTAAACCATCTGAGATTTAAATCAGAACATTAACATACAAAGTAGCTGGCAATTTATCTATTCATGAATACAGAGGTATGCTTGTAGTAAAATACTCAGGTTCTTAAGGCTATTGGAAATGTGGACTTATAAACCTTCCCCAAAGAATTGAAAACACAAAACAAATAAAAATTACAACACATAATTATTGCATTAGTTCCCTAAAGACCAAAAATTGAAATGATTTCTTTTAATGCTGTCCTCTCATAACTTCCTTATTTCTCATCCACATACACGCACACAGCATTTTCAAAATAAACTTCATGATTCTACTTATTACATACTATCTGACGTAACAATAGGCATAATAAAATTAAGATGCATAAAGTACCACGACAAAAACAATTTTTTGAAAAAAATTACCTTCAAAACTTACACGATATGATAAAATCTACTAAATACTTAAAATAAAAATAAAGTTATTGGAAGAAATTAAACTCTATCACTGATGTTTCATAAATGCTAAAGATTTAGGCAGTCAGAAAAACAACCTAGACTAAAAGGTCTAGTGTTAGTAGTGTTTTTATTCTAAAAACAGTACAAGAATGACCTAATTAGCATACGATATCACAACTGAAATAAAAATCCTATTCCCAAAAACTACAGTGGCAAAGTCCAACAGAATATAAATAAAACACGGGTTATGGGGCAGTCAGCCACCAAATTACTACAGAATGCTATGATATGGTAACTATTTTTATTTGTAATCCTATTATTGCGACCTATTTAATATAAGAACTGGCAAAACATTTTTTTAATATTAATCTTTCACAATTTGCCTTTAGTTACTAAGTACAAACATATTACAGGCATTCAAAAATGTATACTTTGTTGAAGACTACAATTTGTTTCTAGTGTATGTACATGTACTCTTAGCTATCACTAAAGCTGATTAATATAAACATACAACATTTTATAAGGAAAAAACTGGGGCTAGAGATATGGCTCAGCATTAAAAGCATATGTTAGAGATGACCTGGATTTGGTTCCTAGCACTCACATGGTGATTTACAACCATTTATAATTCCAGGTGGTATACAGACATACCTGCAGTCAAAACATTCATATATGTAAAACAAACCTAATCAATCTACAAAAAAGAGTTGTTATTTCAGTATCTAAGTGTATACCAGTTCTTTTTCACATATCTGGTTATAAAGTTTGGATTTTGTGTGCTTGGATGTTTTATGATCAACATCAACAGATATACATCTGATGGCATATGATCTCTCCATCTTACTTATAGCTTAAAGAAGTGTTTTCAATGTCTCTCTTCCTCTTGATGAATTTTCATTTACATCTTTTAAAATTATAATTAAGGGGTCAAAACATTAACTTTCTAATAATTACCTGTCTTTTTCACAACTGCAAAAAAAAGGTAGAGGTAGAAATGAATGAAGTGCAATCAACATTTATGAACTCCACTGGATACGAGTGAAGGTTTCCTCTTTACTGTCAAAAGAACTTCATATTCAGTAGTACAGTTAAGTGTGGCCAATGTGCAAATCCAGCATAACTTAAGATTTCTAAATACCAGAGACAACATGTACAATACAGACATTAATAAAAATTTAAGTTTGCCTTCTGGTGGGAACTTAGTAGTCTCCCATCCTATAAATCTACATCTAGAACAAATAATCTAGTTGTCACTTTTACCATTCATAGCAAGCATACCTGTGTTGCCAGTGACTTAAATCTATCTCAAGCTTTGTCATCTCTACTTCAAGAAAGTACCTCAATATCTACCCTATGGTCTATCATCCTGAGCATCAAAATAGCAAGTAATGTTTAAAGGAGTCAACAGGAATTCCCTGCCCATCAAAATATAAGTATCAGACTATTAATTTAAGCCCTCCTTATTGTAGTCTATATTCATAAACTATTAAAGGACTTAAACTCTTGGCAGTAATTGTAACATTTTCACTCATAAAAATCTTCAACATTCATCTCAAATCAAATATGCTTAAGGACAAATTCTGGCATTTCCCTAAATGTGTTTATGTGTGCATGTGAGTGTGTGTCTAGGCTGGCTACCAACTATGTAGTCAAGGATGACCTTGAACTTCCAACCCTACTGCCTCTTAACTCTCAAACTAGGATTGCAGGAAAGTGTGTCATGCTTACTTGTACTTCTTCTTCTTCTTCTTTTTTTTTTTTTTGGTTTTTCGAGACAGGGTTTCTCTGTGTAGCTTTGCGCCTTTCCTGGAACTTGCTTTGGAGACCAGGCTGGCCTCGAACTCACAGAGATCAGCCTGCCTCTGCCTCCTGAGTGCTGGGATTAAAGGCGTGCGCCACCAATGCCCGGCACTTGTACTTCTTATATAGTCCTGGCGATCCAATTAAGGACACTGCACGCTTGGCAAACATTCTACCAACTGAGCCACATACTCAGCCTACATGAATAAATAATTTTTCTCCATCACCAATTATGAGGCAAATTTATCAAAAAGATCTAAACATTATTTAAACTGTTAATATAATAAATATAATGTGATATAATATAATACAATGTAATGCAATATAATATAATATAATGTGTTCATTCATTCAGGAAGAAATCATGACTCAGTTTTCAATGACCAATATACTACCAGACAATTTCCCCTTTGATGGTTTTCATTTACAACAGGTACACTACTAATGGAATCAATTAGTTGGGCTCCTAACATGTACTAAGCACCATGTCCTATACACTTCACCTATAACTATTAATTACTCACTTAATTTATTCATTCACTTATTTATATTTATGAATGAGCATGGTGTGTGTGTGTGTGTGTGTGTGTGTGTGTGTGTGTGTGTGTGTGACCACATGTGTGTGTGCACGCGCGCTGAGGCTAGAAAGAGTAAGATCCTGCGGGGCTGAAGTTACAGGCAGTCTACTGACATAATTGGATCCTCTGGAAGAACAGCAAGCACATCTTTCTAGCCCCTCACCATAACTCTTTGAACACCTGTAGGGTTATTACTAATACTCACCCTTCACAGATGAGTGAAGACATTGAGAAAGGTTGAAGAAAGCCCTACTACTCCTCTAAAATTGAAAACCTATTATACTGTCATGTCCATGTCATCCTATATTATGTGCATTTTGAATGTTTCTAATTATTTGCCTAAACACAATCTCTAAGTCCCCACATAGAACATTCACTTAAGTCTTTTAATTGTCACTTTAGCCTAGATTTTTCACACTCGGTTATATCAATGGATAGTGCACATTTATATCACACTGCACACATGGAATTATTAGCTACCTGTTGGTTTTGCCTAAAATTTATAACATCCCACTTTGTGATAAATAAGAACCATCCTTTTATCCTCAGTAAAACTTAAAACTTTTTATGTTGAATAGGAGCTAACTAAATACAACTTTTTATTTGTTTGCTTGTTTATTTGTTTACTAGCTACACATTCATGGTTATTTTTTCAAATTTTATATCGCTTGCTCTAGAGAGATTAAACATTCCTGAATGAGAAACAGAGATTACCAGTAGACAACAGCAATCTTCAAGATCTCTAAGACCCTCTACACTATGGATAAGACTGTCAAAAACACACAATTTGCTTTGCCATTAGAACTTTCCATAAATCTAACCTATGAACCTGGAAATACATCTGAAGGATGATTTTCAGACATTTTAAGAGAAATCCTGAACATGTACCTGAGATACGAGACATCCTTGTAGAAAAATAACACTGCTCTAAGTCTTCAAAATGAGCAGTGAGTCGCTTTCGTCTTGATGCTAATGTGCTGTTATACCAAGGCTGTTTCTTTGTCTAAGGTGATAAGAAAAGACACTTACAACTCTATACAATCCACATTCTTACATGCTTACTTCTGGACTTTCAATGTACATTATAATGAAGGGACCACAAATGGTGAAAGGATAATTCTCAGATCACAGTTCCAATTTTTCAGTAATACAGGGGGAAAAATCCTCTCACAGAATGATAAAGATATAAAAATGAAACATTATCTTTTAAACACTGAGGTGAAGATGAGTAATGCAGGCCAGCTGAAAGAGTGCTTGCTTGGCATGCAATGCAGGAAGTCCTGGTTTCCACTTCCAGTACCATGTAAAACTGGCAGTGGTGACCAGGGCCTGTAAACTCAGCACTTAAGAGGCCAAGGCAGCAGGGTCGGTGGTTCTGAGTCAACCTTGGGTACATAGCAAGTTTAAGGGTCAGTCTTGGCTACACTTGTCTCCATAGTGTTAAAAAACAGAGAGACAAGAAAAAACAAAATATAACTTTAAAAATACAAATATGAGATAAAAGAAAAAATAAATGAGTAGCACTGACAAGAGAAAAAAATCATGAAGCGACTTAAATTTAATTACAAGGGCTGGATGATGCAAAGAAGAAATGGGAGAGATTCATCAGCTACATGAGCTACAATATGAAATTTTCTACCCCTCAACATGTTCCAAAACACTTCAATTCAAATCCCTATAGTGATTGTACTACATCTGCAACATACATAACCAGAACTAATTATTTCTTCTATGAGCTACTGCTCTATGGATTCACCTCTCTATCCCTCATAAAAAGTAGCCTTTATTGAGTCTGGACCCTTGTACAAACACTATTTTACTATTCTATGATGAAATGGGAAATACATATGAAGCATTTTACAAGTAAATGTACTTAAATTAAGCTCTGAGTTAGTTGCTGCTATCATGGAACACAGGAGTAACAATTCATTAGAAAGACTGAATAAGATTTAAAAAAAATGGCTAACATAAGAATTTTCTCCCAGAGACTGGGAAAAATAGCTGAGACAAGAGGGTGCGTGCCATGCAAACATGGTGATCTGTTTGATCCCCAGAATCCACTCTAAAAAGATTTGTATAGTGGAACACACTTGTTATCCCACTGCTGAGAAGGCAGAAACAGGTGGATTGGGCTTCTCTGACCAGCCAGACTAACCTATTTAGTGAGCTCCAGGCCAATGAGAGAGAGAGAGAGAGAGAGAGAGATCCTGACTCAAAATGGAAAACAAGTTTGGAGGTCACTACTTCAAACTCTGCCACCATGCCTCCCAAGCCAGAATAGACATTAATGTCAAAATCTGAGGGGGGAGAGAAAGAAGAAACCCTCTTTCTTTCAGTTGCTTTTATTAGTTGCTTTGACAAAAGAAGAAAAGTAACTATGGCAGAAAGAGCCTCAATGGTTATCTAAAAAAAAGTGGTCACCCCTATCATTATGTCCATACTAGGATCATTATGCATACTAAGCAGACTATATTTATATGTTTAGGAATATATATAAAGAAAAGGAAGCCATGAATTTGAGAAACCAAGGGAGGTTCATGGGAGGGGCGGAAGGGAGAAAAGAGAAGAAAGAAAATGATGCAATTATATTTTAATTAAAAATTGTAAATAACTAATAGAAGAAAACATCTTGAACATGAACAGGGACATCTATAGAAATAAAGTTCTAATATACCAGGTGAAGAAAGCTAGGAGGGAAAGGGAGAGAGCAAAGAAAAGAGCACTGGAAAAGAGGGAGAGAGGTACAGGAGGAAATAAATGTAAGGAGGATACAGACATGAACTTGTGAACATTTTCCAGAATAAACAGTCACTTATGTCAAACCCCAAAGAGCACCAGGGAAGGAAGCGACTCAGAGATTTCCTTGCATCACTGTCTAATATCAAGACCTATCATAAAAGACCGCTAAAATCATGACTGGAATAAAGCCCTAAGTCAAAGAATGAAAATTATTTATGGGAGAGAGAAGGATACAGCCCTAGCAGCTTCCTGTCCAAGCTTGGGTCAACGCCATTCTTGTCATTTGGCCTTGAGTCAAAGAAAATAATTTCAAGGCAAATTGGGTACCTTTCTCACTTTACCTGTAAAAGTTCCTATCTTCCCTTCTGCCCATAGTTTACTATGGCACACAATGCTCATTTCTAAAGCACAACTGTTGACAAAACCAAATAGGAACAGGTCTCTACTCATTTATAAGAAAAATTCATAGGATACTCATGCAACTATTAGAAAAAGAAAACCTATTAAGATGACAAGATATGAAAGATAATTTAGTAAAAGTTATGCAAGACCTCTATATTATAAGTACAAATATATTGGTTGCTTTTTGATAATTACATCCTAATCTATGATAATCTCAAATTAAGTATAATTATTAAAAAATATTTTTAAACGTAAATTTTCAACGTTTTAAAACTACTTAGCGGGCTGGAGAGATGGCTCAGAGGTTAAGAGCACTGGCTGTTCTTCCAGAGGTCCTGAGTTCAATTCCCAGCAACCACATGGTGGCTCACAACCATCTGTAATGAGATCTGGTGCCCTCTTCTAGCCTGCAGGCATACTTGCAGACAGAACACTGTATACATAATAAATAAAATCTTTAAAAAAAAAAAAAACTACTTAGCAATAAACATGCAAAAACATGAGCAATATGTTTTTAACTCCTTATAAAAATATCAGCCCTCTCTTGGATAGTTTCTAACATAAAGGCAGTTCCAACAGAAATATCAAGACGTGGCTTCTTCCATTTTGGGGAAATGGGCAGCAGACAAGGTCTTGATAAGTGATCTTGGCTGGCTTTAAACAGTTTTCCACATTAGCTTCCGAGGTGCTAAGATCCAAGGCATGAGTCATTACAACTCCTACACTTTTGGAACTCCTACACTTTGGCACTTGTGCGTGCATGCGTGCAGTCAAGGATCAAATTCAGGGTCTCAAGCAGAGAATCTAACACTAAACAATATCCCTGACTCCCCTCGCCCTCAAAAGGCTTCTTTATAGAGCTAACTAAGTAGGGTAATACTAAAGCTCACAGGATAAAATGAATTGGAAAACTTTACAAAAGACTGAAGAACAAAGAGTACTACGGAGGAGAATTGGGAGGGAGCTGAGGTACAGCCAATGAGACATTAAACTTATCTTAAAAAGATACCCTAACAAACAATGAGGAACTGTAACAGTTTATAGGAAATGGAAAGATACACAACAAATACATGTAACAGTGATTCTAAGCCAGTCCTGGAGCATTAGGTAGCTTTTCTCCCCTCCTTTTCCTATAAAGGTCATTATTACCAGGAATGGTGGCTCACGCTTATAATTCCAGCATTTAAGAAGCTGAAGCTGGAGAACTGCTCTGAAGCTGAGGCTACAATGAACTATAACAGTGAGTTTCAGGATAACCTGAATAACAGTTCTAAGACAGACAGACAGAGAATGACACACAGACACACATACACATCTCAGTATTAAGAAAATAGCTATTGGAATTTAAGTTTTAAAATATAAGTCCCTCTGATTTTTAATAATAATTTATTAATTCTGTTCATGATAGAGAAGCTACACAAAAATTCTAAAGTAAAAACAATAGATAACTATAGAATATAATACCTATACTATATAAAGGTCATACATTTCTGGCTTTTGTTAATCATGTTGCTAGCATTTTAAAAATTCATTCCACCTATTAAGCTGTTTTTTTAAGACTATAATGACACATTCTATAACTGTAGGATAACATCCTTAATTATTTTACTATGGCTGGGCATGTTCATATTCCAGAACCTACTAGACTTCAAGCCCTTTTTTAAAAGTTTTTTTTTTTTTTTTATGATTTATGTGCCTGTGAGAGTATATGCTACATATGTGGTGCTGTCTATGGATGTCAGAAAAGGGCACTGGAATCCCTACAACTGGAGTGACAAGTAGCTGTGAGCCATCTGACCAGTACTGGGAACTGAAATCAGGCCCCCTGGAGGAGCAACAAGAGTTCCTAATTGTTGAGCCACTTCTATCTATGGCACTAGAATATCATTTTTATGTAGTACTTCAAATTATTTCTTAGGAAGGATTCCCATATGTATAATCATCAAATCAAACGTTTCTAGCAATTACCATATGTATACAGAAGACTCAACTTGTCTATTTTCTTCTGTCTATCCCTTCTCCTACATAGATACAAACACACACATGCAGTATGAGTAGGAGAACAAATGCAGCCATGCAAAATAAGAATACAGTCATGTGATACCTAAGAATGTTTTGCTCCACAATGGACTGCTTTTATAATGCTAACAGCAGAAGAGCGTCTACTGTCATAATACTGTAAACAACTCCCATATTTGAGCACTGCTGATTATTAAACCCTTTGTGTTGCCAGTTATGTAAGCGTTTACCTGTATGCAGTACATAATATTAAATAACAATAGTATAAAATAGAATTCCCTGGGAGGAAAAGCCACACTTATTTTGAAGACTGACTGATTAGAATTTTATGACAGTAGAAAGTTGAAATTTGATAAATTTGGAATCAAAATTATCTTGGACTATTTTCATTTAGTCCCTTGAATAATCATTTAGTGCTCACCTACAGTATCTTGCTTAGAACACTTTCTATCATCAGGCACACTTTCAGAATGCATAAACTTACAAGATGTCTAGCTTTCTCCAAGCCCAAGGTGAGGAATGTCACCACACAGCATCTGAAAGCTTCATTAGCTAGCAGAGGTTTTCTGGATTTGGTACCATAACTGATCTGATGTCCCTATTTATGTTATTTAGTGTGTGCACTGATTTAGACATTCTTTTGTTCTGTGACATAAAAAATTCGTATAACTGTTCCTCAGACGAACGTTTTTGTCCACAGAGCATGGTCATTTATATTTGGCACAAAATAAATGTTTTCCTATTCCCTCTGCTATAAGAATTGTTTCATAGTTATGCACGCATGGTGGCTCATGCCTTTAATTCCAGCACTTGGATGGCAAATGGGTCTTTGTGAGTTTGAGTCTGTCTGGTGTACATACTGAGTTCTAGATCAGCTGGAGCTGTATAGAAAGACCCTGTCTCAAAACCAATAAACAATAATAATACTGTTTCCTGCTGACAACATTAAACAACTCTGCTCCTGGATTGTGTATTTAGTCTACCATATATTTTTTTGTTTCGAATGCATTCTTACTTGTATACAGTAAGTTTACTATACAATGGACTGTTGGAAAGTATACTCATCCATCTTGCTTTTATTGGCAATTGGCTGCATTGGTTAAAGTGCAGTGACTGAGCTACAACAGTGAAGTTTGTGTAAGTACACTCAATGATGTTCATACAGTAACAATCAACTAATGATGTGATTCTCAGAATGTATCCTCATCTTAAATGATTCCTGATTAAGTTTCTTGTTCTGAACTCTCTGACGTCAGTAAGAACTATTAAAGGACTTCTTTGGCACCATGTATTAGATCGTATTTTCTCTCTTATTTAGGAAATTCAGAATCATGTCAGATGACATGAACATGGGCATTTTTACCTCTTTAATCATGTCTTTTAGTAAAATGTTCAACCCTATCTAGAGTTTGCATTAAAAAGTTACAGCAAGTAAGATATTTTACATACCATACTGAAAATGTTTCCCAACAAGGGTCTAGATTTTGCTTTTGTTTCCCGATTTTGTATGTTGACATATTTCCTTACTTCTATTTAAACAATATGTATTTGCTCTGGACTCTTTTAGCAAGTCCATACGAGTACACAAACACATATTTCTATCAAATGTCTTCCTAGTTATCACAACAACATTTACTTAATCTTTCTTTGCACTACTTCATAAACTCCTTTAGCACGTTATTAATAGTTTCATCAGATTGTTAACTTTCTTTTGCTCCTTTATTACCGTATCCTTTTATGTTGATTGGTTAAGTATTCTCTTCATATTAACCTCTAAATCATTCATTTTATCAAAAAATTTCAAAGTCAATTGATCACATTCTTTGAACACCTAAGAAATTACTACTGGGAATTTGTTAACAGGAACCAATTAAACAAATAATTAAGGCCATTAGTCAATCTAAATTGCCTTATGATTGCTTTACTTATTTCAGTGTATGTATTTTTAAAATTATACATTTAAAACTGGTATTCTTATTACTGTTAATTTGTACTACCTTAATTTATCCTGTATCATGATAATTAATTTGTTGTATGCGGATCCTCCTATGATAATCTGTTTTTTGTGCTTATATAATATTGTAGACTCCTTCAGTAAATGCTTAATTTCTTTTAAATATATAAATAAAAATTATAATATATTATAAAAACATTGACTGCCTTTTATCTTGAACTATTTTATGATTCAGAGTATACACAGAAATCTTATTTATCTTCCAAATTACAACAGTATAGTCTAAGATCCTAATCACGGAGTACAGATGGCACCATATATCCTGTTTTAGAATCAATTCATTTGTTAAACTTCCCAAAGACAAAATAAATGAAATATCCTTTTAATGAAGAACACTAAGTACTCAAAAGAAAATTCAAAGCCTTTACACTTAGAAAAACCAAAGGCAACTATGTCTATAGTACTCCGTGCTACACACACGATTTCCTTCTTGACTTTTCTCTTTTATTCACTCTTCTCCAATCATCCCTCAGAACCAGGCACGATTTTAATTCAACAGCTTATTTATTTGTTGTTCCTGCAGTTAGAGTTTACACCCAAAGACAGTCAGATAACTTACTCTCTCGCTTCCTTTTCCCTTGTAAGTCATCTTTGTTTATTTTACTATTGTCTTTCCAACTAGATTAGAAGCTTGCTTAATATAGAAATTTTTGTGTTTTGGTTTTGTTCAGAACCTATAATAGGGCTTTGTATATACCAGGTACTTAATACAAATGAAAAACAATGATTGAATGAGTGGTTCTTTAACTGTACATGTCCGAGTCATAGGCTTAGTTTAACATCTCTGCTTTCTCCTCTTACTTACATTTTCTGGGTCAATCTCTTTAGTTGTTCTATGTACCACTTTCCTTATTAAAAAATACAAGGTATTTTAAGTTACAGTGTTAATAGCTGGGAAATAGCCAGGATAAGTCATTATAAAATAGATCTCACCTAAAATCTAACCGCTTTTCCCTCACATTCATTCTAATTCTTTATTACACTGCACAAGGTACAGTTGGCTTTTCATATTAGCAAGTTCTGCACCTACACATAGAAAATATTTTGAAAAAAGAAAATCTGTACTGAACATGTACAGATCACATTAAAAAAATTATTCCCTAAACAATACACTATAGTAATTAATAACAAAGTTTTCACATTGTAGTAACTATTACAAGTAATCTAAAGATGGTACAAAGTACATGGGATGATATACATTGATATAAACCCATATTTCACCATTTTAGAAAAAGGACTTGGGTATCCATATTTCTGCTCGTACAAGAAGAAAGTATGTGTATGGAAAGAACTCTCTAGCAGGGAGTCAGAGCTGAGTGACTAACTGCTATTCTAGGGGAGAACACCTTCTGTAAGTGAGAAAACAGTATCTGTATCTTAACTTGCTCCTTGAGCTCTCTCCTTCGGTCTAGACTTTATTTTAGCTATACTCTTTAGCTTATGCTCATCTATGACTTTTTTCATCATTGTTATATCAACTTATTTTGGTTGTGTCTCATATACTGTTATAAGTGAAGAAAAGACCAGGAATGGTAAGTCATACTTGTAATCCCAGCACTCAGAATGCTGAGAGAAAATTATTCCAGGTGTGAAGACAGTCTGAGATTCACAAAAGATCATGTCTCAAACAGCATTAACAATAAAGTGAAAGAAAGGTGAGAATTGGGAATACATTAACTCCAGTCTATGAAACTCTAGTAGGATTTATTCT
This sequence comes from Onychomys torridus, assembly GCF_903995425.1. Taxonomy (NCBI): domain Eukaryota; kingdom Metazoa; phylum Chordata; class Mammalia; order Rodentia; family Cricetidae; genus Onychomys; species Onychomys torridus. The sequence goes on from NC_050453.1 coordinate 35,260,341, forward strand.
CCACAATCTGCCCTGCCTTCTAACAGACTGTTAGTTTTGAGCATGCATTTATTCTACCCACAGAAATTCAGAAATTAGGAAGCTCCTTTCAAGTTTTTTTCCCCCCTCCTTTTAGATCATTCATAGGAACAGAATGAAGACAGCAAAGTTGTAGGGTTAGAGCCATCTAAGCCTTCTGAAACCAAAGTGCTAGATACTGACATGGAGTTGTAAGATCTGGTGTTTGCCCTGTTGGATCTGTCTTGCTTTATTCCAGTCTTTCCTCATGTCCTTATCCTTCCCTAATGCAATGGGACTGTATACTCTGTGCCCTTGTATATAAGATGTACATACGTTGTGGGTTTTATCTTTTGTTTTAATTTTGCAAGGGGTCACAGTTGAAGAGACTGACTTTAGTCTCAGAAGGTACTTCAGACTATGGGGAGATATAGAATATGGTGGTTTCAATAAAAAAAAAAAAAATCCCCTATACCCTCATATATCTGACTACTTGGGTCCCTAGCTGGTGGCTCTGTTTGGGAAGGTTTAAAACATTTAGGAGGTGTGGCTCTGCTGGAAAAAGGGTATTCTGGTAGTGTCTTTTATAGCTTGGGCCCACTTCCTCTGGAGAGATGAAACATAATCTAGCATGCTACCCCCACCATAATGAACTCTATCCCCCTAGAACTGTAAGCTAAAATAAATCCTGTTTTCATCAAAGGTGCTTTTAGCCATGCTTGCTATTTTTAATTTTCATAACAAAAAATTTTAAAAAGCAGTAATATCAATAGGACTTTCTGTGGATAAGGATTGGGAAGACACGAATGCAATGCCTCAGGATATCAGAAGTCTTTTGACTACAAACCAGTAAATTATATATTAGATGAAAAAGTCATAAAAATTCTAAACTTTGAAGGGGATTACATCCTGATAAATTGTAAATTCTAAATACCATATAAATGCATTTAATACTTCTAGACTACTAAACAGCAAAGTTTAGCAAAATAACCCACTAGAGTACTTGCTGTTCACCCTATTGACTGCCTGAAAGGGAGCTGTAGCCTGCTGTCTCAGCCCAGTGTCAATGGAGACTACTGTATACTAAACCAGTTAGTTCCCAGATTCAGGATTGGCCTTCCTTACTCAAGCTATTATAGTCTTTGAGGCTTTAAAATGTCTACAAACATATCTGACTATGTATTATAAAAAAAAAAGAACACCTAAATCATGTCTCAGTAACCCCTCTATGAACTTTATTATAATTTTTTTTTTTTTTTTTGAGCTGAGGATCAAACCCAGGCCCACTGAGCTAAATCCCCAAACCCTATAATATATTTTTTAAAAGACTAAGGCACTATAAGAGTTTACCAATAGAACACTTGCCTAAAAGGCACACAGCCCTGGCTGTGATCTCGATAGTGCCAAAACAGAACAAAAATGGGCTGAACAAAACAGGTCAAAGCAAGCATGCAAATTAGGATGATAACAGATGTACTAAGTAGTTTCAAAACGATATAAAACAGGTGCTCAGTCATCCACCCATGCACCCAGGAGGAGAAGGAACCTTGAAAGCTCTATGTTGCTAGAGCTTTTCATTTACTAAAGGTAACTTTTCAACATAAAGTAAATATAAGTGAGCATTAAAACACTTCATTTGTATTTTAAAAACACTTTCTCTACAGATACTGAACCTAAATGGCATACTATTAACGTTCACTTCCTGAATTTTACAATTATATTGTAATTACAAAACACAGCATCTTTGTTTTTAAAGAAACATATATTGAATAATCATGGGTTAAAAAAAAAAGTATATACTATAAATAACCCATGGGGAAAAAGTATAATACATAACTGAAATAAAATTTAATACTTAAAAAGGAAAAACAGTATATATATATATATAGATGGGAAATGACACAAAAAGTGGTAAAATTTTAGTTGGACAAAGTATTTGAATTACATAAAGGAACTTTGTAGCAGTCTTAGTACTTTTCCCTGAATCTGAATTATTCAAATATAAAGGGTTTTTTTGTGTGTTTGTTTTTGTTTTAAATACATATAAGAACTCAGAAACTACGGTTGGTAAATATAAATCCCACAGTCAAAGATGGAAAGAACAAAAGTTAAAAGAATCATACAATTAATTGGAAGAGATGAGGCTAGTGTTTATTTTATACAAGCCATTAGTCCATAGGAACTGCTTAATGCTCTAACATAATGATATGTCATGAATTCTAACTTTCATATCTCTGAGACAAATAGGTAAATGACAAAATGTTCTTCCTCTGTTATTAATTACTATGTTAAAACTACTTCTTGAGGTTGGGGATTTAGCTCAGTGGTAGAGTGCTTGCCTAGCAAGTGCAAGGCACGGGTTTCGATCCTCAGCTCCACAAAACAACAACAACAACAAAAAAACCAAACAAACAAACAAAAAAACTACTTCTTAAAAGTCCTTACCATTGACAGGCAAACAAACAAACAAGTGGTTCTGTTATTTACAAAAAATGAGTAAGTCCTACTAAAAAGGGCATGTCATTATCAAAGAATATTTTAGTACACTAACTTATTATTTTACACCATAGATGATTCCACTCATAGCACCTACCAAAATATATTGTTAGGTGTATAACTTACCTGAGAAGTCCCACTGAAACCTGAAGGTTGGCTGTATTCCGTAGAATCAATAATACTACTGTAAAATGAAGAAAGAAGAATATAACTTCAGTATTTAACATTATTTTAGTAACAGGAAAAGTTGATCTAAAAATGTATCATTTATAAACCCAATATTTATAATTTTAAGTAAACATCTATTGCCAATCATTTAATTAGACATCAAAGGGCCCATAAACATTACTCCTCCCAGCTCTTCAAACATACATATCAAGAAAGGTTATCTAATGGAAATAATCATAAGGCCAGTGTGCACATAGATTTATTTCCATTTCCAAATAGGTTAGTAAGGTTTGGAATTTTAAGGACAAGAGAATTTATAGTACTGGGGAAAACATTAGCATGCACTTGATGAGCTACAGTTAACAGACCCTATTATGGCATTCAGTAGCTATGTGCTCTTAGACAATTACCTTACATCACTTAGTTTCCTCATTACCAAATGAGGTGTTTGAGGACTATCTATCTCTAGATAAGTTTCCAGCACCCAAATAGCATGGCAAAAACTGGTAAAAGAGAACTATCAAAGGAATAGAATAAATGTAAAATAACCAAAGTCTTCTCTCCTAACTCCAAATCCATATGATATTAGTTTTCTCTGCCCTGGCGGATACAGTCTGCTTTTTATGCTGTTATTCATTTGGTTACACCTTCTCCTACTTAGATTCAGTCCCAGGCATCAAGGTGTATGTGGGTTAAAGAACACAAACATAGACTAGGAGTCACAGGATTATCAACACAACCTGTTTCAAAAAGCACAGATAAGACATTTTCCCATGTAAAATTTTACAATAATAAGTAACTAAAATAAAACAATGTTTCATTTCTGGTAAACATAGTAGATTGACTAATTTTGGATTGGACTATTGTTTGAAAAAGGATGGCTTACATTTAAATGATTAGAATACATAATATCATCTGGCTAAATTACAGTAATTTTTAAATCTAAAAGGCTGAAGATAAAGGCAATACTGGATTTTAAAATAAACAATGGGAACAAACCAAAACATTCAAGTACGCAGGTAAAATTAATCTGCTACCAATGACATCTGTGCTATTAATTTATGGTAGGGAAAAAAATAAACCTTTGTTCTTAATAAATCATGAGGAACTATAAGAAGAACTTCATTATATGATTATTGAACCATTTCCCTGTAACAAATAATTGACAAACATTTTAAGTACTTTTAATTTCAAATAATAAATCTCAATTATTAATAGCAAAATTCTCGTGGATTGAAATGTGCAGACACCTCCAAAGATAATAAAATTATATTCATACTCATTTTTCTTTTCTTTTACAAATCCTTGGACATTAAAATTTAATACAAGCAGTAAACAAATCACCCCAAATAATGTGACTACACTGTCAACTACAGCAACAGCAGCAGCAGCTAACATCCACTGAGTCCTATGTGCAGACATGACTCTCCTCACTTCAACTATGCTATCACACCCCATCAGTGGGCTGAGTAGTATCCTATCTATAAATGAACAAAAAACTAAGGTGTACACACTAAACTTGCTTAATGCAAGTTACAGAGATGAAATGTGAACCTATAACATATTTCTAAAATCCCTACACTCAAATTGCCAAAGGGATCTGTCTTTGGAATAGTCACTTCCTGGTCATTCTGAATTAAAGTTTCTCCTTAACTTCTTAATGTTTAAAGCTCAGCTCCTGAGGTGATTTGCACAGCCTTCTTTATAATTTTTGAAATAAGAATACCTGGATAAGGATGTCAGTTGTATACTAACTGCGACCCTAGGAAGAAATCTTATCTTTTTGACTATATTTTTACCCAGTAAAATGGATTAAAGGAACTAATCCATGTAAATTATAAAATGCTGCCCAATACGTGGCTGTAATATTCTAATAGTTCCAACTTTTGAACATACAGTTCTCTTATAACAGGGCAGACCTCCTAATTTTAATACAAAATTACATTTAAGAATATTATTAAAAATTTTTTAATACCTTCTACTTCTCTTATCTTACTCATAATTAGAAAGCATTCTACTTACATAACACATACCCTGAGCAGGGAACCTAATATTTATACTTCCTTTTAAACTATTTGTTATTCCACAAGAATTGTGAAGCTGAAAAAGAAAAACCACTACTTTAAAGCTTAGTTGTAGATTCACAGAATAGCTTCCTTCAGGAGAGACTTACTGCTGGTAGATGCAAGAAGGATGAAAATTGTTTGACAGACAGAAAAGACTTAGCCTACTGCTTTACTTCCTTTTGCTTGACAGAATTTCAAAAACAGATAAAGATACATTCAAAGGAATAGGCTTTGTACCTCTATCAGAACATGTCAACATTTCAGTTCCTCATAAAAGGTGCTGTAGTTGGCTATTTTATAACTACAGCCATTTTCCAGTGAGTTGAAGATTACTATTTATTTATGATTCACAGAAGACAATTTTATTAGATGATATGCTTGCTATAAACTTTTAGGGTTATAAGAATCAATTATATGGGGTTGGGGATTTAGCTCAGTGGGAGAGTGCTTGCCCAACAAGCACAAGGCCCTGGATTCAATCCTCAGCTCAAAAAAAAAAAAAAAAAAATCAATTATAAGTAATTAGAGGAAGAATTCCCAAACACTAATTAATGAACAACTCAAAGATAGGGTTTCTATGAGAATAATGAAATTGATGGCACTGGAGTTAAGAAAGAGAAGAAACTGTAGAAAGAGAGAATAGAACAGCATGAGATGTTTCTTTCACCAGCCAGTTTTACCATGTGTCGCTGTTTCCCTATCTTACCAGCACCAGGATGGTCACTAATCACAGAGGAAGAGTACGCTGAATGACTGGAATCTGAAAGGGCAAGAAGCTTTCAAGATCTGATCTGATCAGGCACAGAAGCAACAGGGTTCCATTCTGAATTGACATATACCAGTTTGTTTCAGAATTCTAAAGAGACTTTTCTAGCTTTAAGAGCCTAGGAACTTGAGATTTGAAACACTTAAAAAACATAATACAATATTAAATAATGTGCAACTTCATCAGTTCAACAGATACTTTTGGTGTGTCAAAGTATTAACTAAAATGTATCCTTAGTTGGATGTTTAAACAATGTATTACATTGTTAAGGTTATCTTAGTATACTCACTTATTAGCATAAAATGCTTAAAATTATACCACACTTACAAAATGAAGGCTTTTTTTTTACCTTGTTAGGATAAGCTTCAAATATAATATACCTGTACACTTGTACATACAAACAAAATTTTGACTGAGTAACAAAAGAATTAATATATTAAAATATCAAAACACAGCAGCATTAACATCAGGTCGGAATACCTCTTGATGCCATGCTGGCAACTTACATGTCATTAGGTAGAATTGAAAAATGACAGTGCTCTCAGGGTTTTAGTATTTCATTTAGGATCACTATGTTTGATTTTGAAAAGAACAAAAACTTATATCTCTTTACACATGGACACATGGATAGATGTCCTGTTTTGACACAAACTTTGGAAGTCATGTAACTTCTATTGATATCTAGGTAAAAGTGGCTACAAGCTAGATCATTTGAATATATTTGATTTTCTCATATTAACATTTACAAAATTTATCTTTCCTATCATATTGAGGGTTCTATTTGAAAAATTCAGTTTCTGTTATATTCCTAACATAGACTGGCCAAGACAGTGTAGGTAAACGGGCTTGTGGCAGTACAGAATGAGTATTCATTTTCTTGTGGCATTTTACCTTAAGAATTAAACAGTGCTAAAGCACTGTTGGCTGGCATTTTTAATACAGACAGTAAACTTAATTTTATATAAGCATTGAATGAAAGAGGAAAAAAAGAATTTGCTTTGTCGCTTTTAAGTGCCTACTAGGGTAGTCACAGGAACTCACAGATAAGTACAAGAAGCTGGCAGAAAGACAACAGGTCTCTTTTATGTAAGTGTATAGTACTAAGATGCCTAGAAGAGGGATAGTGTTGTTCTTCTCTTATGGACGCTTTGCATTTCCTGCTGTGACTGCAGCAATCACTGTTTAGTATAGGCAACCTCAGCATCTGTTTATGTTAGTGCAAAAAGAAATCATAGGTAGCTGGTGAGTTTCTCTGTAGGCATTTTTGAGAATGCACCGTTGTCTGTTCTACTTTGTTAATAGGGGTAACAGCACATCCTGGATTATATGCAAACTTTGGGGTCTTCTCTTAATTGGCCCATGGCATCCTAGCATCACTCTCAATTTCAAGCTGGTTAGAGACAGGGTTTCTTCACATGACATCTTTAACTCTATGGTGGCTTGAATAAAAACATCCCACAAATTCTCCTATAGCTAAATGCTTAGTCACTAGAGAGTGGAACTCTTTGATAGGATTAGGAGGACTAGGAGGTGGCCTTATTGGAGAAAGTATGTCACTGGGGGTGGGCTTTAAGGGTTAAAAAAGCACATGTCAGGCCCAGTCTGTCTCTGTTGACTCTATATTTTTTTTCTCTCTCTGACTGTGGGTAAGAATGTAGCTCTCAGTTACTCTCCAGCATTACATCTGCCTGCTGCCATGCTTCCTGTCATGATGATAATGGGCAAAGCCTCCAAAACTATAAACAAGCCCCAATTACATGTTTTCTTTTATCTTTTATAAGAGTTGCCATGGTTATGGTGTCTCTTCACAGCAATAGAACAAAGACTAAGACTATTCCCTTCTTTTTATTCTCCAAACCACAACATGAAATTTCTTGTTCAGGAGTAACTTCCATGGTTCAGCTAGCCCTTGCTCTCCAAAAAGTTTGTTCAAAATAGCTTTCTCTAATCTACAAGTATTCTAAACTTTGCTCATAGCCATTGTCTCCCAAACCATGATGATTTTTAGTAATTTCTCTAGTTCCTATCTATCCGCCCACCATAACTTGATTCACAGTAATCAAACTTTGTATTATCAGAGATGCTGAGTCTGTCAGGAGACAAGATTCGGGTTATAGAATACAGATGTCAGTAGAAGAACCCTACCTTATCTTACATTTAAAAATCTTAATTCTAATTAACATTAACTTCTTTTGATGACAAAATTCAGAAAGATACAAAGAGTACATAGACTCTGTTAGGTGCTTGAACTACTGGACATTCACATTATAAGCCAAGAATGGTTATGTTTTGGAGAATACAAACTCCTCAAGAAGAAAAAATGACAAAACAAATATGTACGTAGTTGAGCCTGAAGGCATTCCAAAACTATGTCCCACATTCCAGTTCTATCTCGTGTTTATTTAAACAGAAAAGATCATTATTCAAGTCTAAGGAAATCTGTAATCAGAAACCTAGAACTACAAAGTAAACCTGCTATAATAGACATTAAAAGACAGGACAAAAAGCCCTACACAGTGCTACAAGCCTTTAATTCCAGCATTCAGGAAGCTAAGAGAGGAAACTTAAGGACAAGTTCAACATAGGCTACATAGTATCAGCTCCCCAAGACTTGTAAAAGACTCTATCAAAGAAGAAAGGGGACGGTCAACAACCAACCATCATAGCCGTCTCTGTTAAAGCAGATGTTAGAAAGCAAAGCTTCAGAGAGCTACTTACAATGAACATCTAAGCCAATTAATTGTCTTTCAAAGCATGGTACAGAAAAGTACCATGTACAGAAAAGTAAAGAATGCAGAATTTAGCACTTGAAAAGTAACTGCTTGTATTTAAAACCCTAAGATGCTTTAAAATTAGAAAAAAAGTAAGACACTAAAACTGGGATAATTATGTAATTATTTCATCCTTACAATTATCACCCTTGTGTGCTGCTCCTAAAATGTGGTATCACCTGCTAGATACATGGATCTTTAGTTGACATTTCTCATACTGTGTACTCAAAAAGTGATTGACATTGATTTGTGTTGAATTTTAAGTGCATGTAATAAATGATGGTATTTTCTATGGTTTAAAAGAAAAAAATCTGAGCCGAGTGGTGGTAGTGCACGCCTTTAATCTCTTTGTGAGATCGAGGCCAGCCTGGTCTACAGAGAGAGATCCAGGAAAGGCGCAAAACTACACAGAGAAACCCTGTCTCGAAAAACCAAAAATCTGAGTCAATTATTCGGGAAGTAGCTGCTGGGTATTTGGTAACAGACAGGCAGGAGAGAAATGTCCACCTACATGTGGCACCCAAATGTTTGGCAAGAACTTCTACATAAAACCTGAGAAAGCTTTAAAATAAAATAAAAAAGGATTCTTAACATAAAAAAAAAAAAAAAAACATAAAAAAAAAAAAACCAGGGTCAAATGTAGCTTCTTTGGTAACCATCTTTTCTCAGGTAGGCTCTGTTTACTGGCAGTGAGCAGAGGCACAACTCCTTTAAGAAATGGCTTCCTGACTCAGCATAGTGGCAAAAACCAAGTGGCTCTTTTACACAACTCCGATACCAACACTTAGATGGAGATAATGAGCAGTGGGTGGCACATTACTCAGTGGCAGCATGAACCCAAAAACTTCTCAGAGTTAAGAGTGGAAAATATGGCTTTCAGATAGATGTGCCTCCACCACAAACTAGGACTGGAGTGGAGCCAGCTGACAAGGTCAAAGCATCAGTCCTACCTACACTGGCTTAGCAGCCTAAATGCTCACTCATGCTGTCAGAAAAAGATAGAGATATGCAGTTAAGACAGATTCAAAACAAAACAAAAAAATCTCTAAGCAAGTTACCGTGTGTTTAAAAATACATGTAGGCTTGGGAGAGTAAAGAGAAGGTATAGGCAGTCATTAAAGTTATAAATAATAGTCTTTAAAGGGGGAGTAAAGTAATATAAAAAAGCCACATAGAGATGGAAAATACAGAGAGTCTGGATACTGTATGTTATTGTGTTGTCTTTGAATTGTTTGGCAGCTGAGGAAGGAGCAACAGGTACTAAGATAAGAGACATTTGAATGTAAATGTTGCTGGATTAATCCAACCTATATATTTGAAAATGCCTTGACTTCAAAATTTAAGTCAAAAGATATGTTACTTTGGAGAAGAGTGTATGCTTTCATTTCCACAGGAAATGAGAGGCTGTAGATTCATTCTGTGTTAAGAAAAATTAGATTTGATCAAGGAAGACCTCCTGAAAAAATTCTAATGAGGACAGATGGCCTAGATGATCCAATGTTTCAGAACGCCTCTGTTGCAGTGTCCTCTGAGTTCTGCATTCAGAAAGGCTTCAAGGCTGCTGGCTGAGATGATCCAGCCTCACAGACTACTCCAGTCAGGACTTGACCATAATCCTAAATTTTCTCTCAGAATAACAGCAACCCCAATCAACAGGAAGTAGACTAGAAAACTATGTCCACATTTCCAAAAAACAGGATTATGGATGTCTGTCTTTGTTTAGGAGGTTTGGTTACAAATTGTTATTGATCATAGTCAATCTCTTTCTAAAAGAAGAAGGATATGATATAGAAATGATGGGAAAAAACGGTAATTATTAAATCTACTTTAATCCAAAAAATAACTGTTAATCTTACATATTTTACATCAGGATGGATTTTAGTTTATTGAAATAAATTTAAAGTTAATTTTGTTATATTGTATGTATGTTTTTACTCATGGTAATCCAAAAAGAAAATGTTGATCTTTTTTTGGTTTTTCGAGACAGGGTTTCTCTGTGTAGCTTTGCGCCTCACTTGGTAGCCCAGGCTGGCCTTGAACTAACAGAGATCTGTCTGGCTCTGCCTCCCAGTGCTGGGATTAAAGGCATGTGCCACCACTGCAGGGCTGCAACTGTTAATCTTACATATTTTACATCAAGAGAGATTTTAGCTTAATGACATAAATTTAAAGTTAATTTTGTCATACTGTCTGTATATTTTAACTCATTTTAATCCAAAACAACTGTTAATCTTACATATTTTACATCAGTATGATTTTAATTTATTGATATAAATTTAAAGTTATTTTGATATACTATATGTATATTTCTACTCTTGTTTAGGGTATTATGTTTATGCAGCTTGATTAAAAATGTAATATATAATTAAATATGGATTAAGTTACCTATTATAGCAATAGTCACGTTTTCAAGGTCATGCTGATATATATTTCAGATAGACAGGCAATCTTCAAACACTTCAAAGACCTATAGAATATGGCACTTTAAATGCTAAGAACTTAGACTTTTCTCAACAGTGAGACATGTCTGTTCCTGGTAGCACCAATTACTTGAAATAGGAAGATGGGCATCAAAAAAACTCCATATGGAGTTTGTTTTCTTCATAGCAAAAACTAGCCATGTGGATAAAGAACGTGCCCTTGCTCGATTGCTGACAATATGCTGTACAAACTGAACAAGCAGGACACAAAAGAAAAGTAACTGCAGAATTTTGCCATGACAAGGAGGGAAAGTTCTGCAAAATCCATGCTTCACAGAAAAGCCTGTCAGATATGCTAGGACTATAAGCTGAAGATGGATATCCCAACATTGTAGAGAAACTTAGGGTGACTGTCTAGGCAGTGTGATATCCCTATCATTAGATAGCATTACATCCTTCTGGCGTCTTTGATGGAGTTGAAGTCGATAGTTATAGTTTTCTTTAGTTATAATAAAAGATAAATTAGATACAAAACTTTAGACTAACCAAGATAAAATTATTTTCTCTAATTTTGCCAAATACAAATGGATTACTGTTACTGTAATTCTTACTTAATAACTATTTTTGTTGTGTATAATCTTACTATGTTAAAGTTAAAATCTTCCTTTTTAATTAGACAAAAAAAGGGGAAATGCCTCTTATACACTATAAAGATTTTTCATTCAAATTGGTTTAATAAAATAATGACTGGCCAGTAGCTGGGCAGGAGGTTAGGCAAGAAAGCCAAACTGGGAATGCTGGAAAGGAGGAAGGTGGAGTCTAGGAGTTGCCAGCCCAACGCAGAGGAAGCAAGATGAGAATGCCACATTGAGAAAAGGTACCAAGCCACGTGGCTAAACATAGATAAGAATTATGGGTTAATGTAGGTGTGAGAGCTAGTTAGTAATAAGCCTGAGCAACCAGTCGAGCATTTTTAAGTAATTTAAGCCTGAGTCAATTATTTGGGAAGTGGCTGCTGGGAATTTGGGAACAAGAAGGCAGGAAAGAAACTTCCACCTGCCTACCTACCTACACGACACAGACACAGACACAGACACAGACACAGACACACACACAGACACACAAACACACAGACACACGCACACACACACACACACACACAAACCATACACACAACAGTCATATATCAGGCAGCATGTGAATGACAGGCTAATGATAACAATAACTTACGGAGCTAGTCATTAGGATTGTTGTAAGGAAATTTAAAAACTTGTAGAAAAAGGTGAATTACAAGGTGGCCATTGCTCTTATTTGAATATTTTAAATATAAACCCCAAAGTCCAAATTTAGGTAACACATATTTCTTTCTTTCTTTCTTTTTTTTTTTTTTTGTTTTTGTTTTTCGAGACAGGGTTTCTGGCTGCACATATTTCATGAAATAAATTTTACAGCTAAAAGGTATCACATTCACCTACTTTATTCTATAAAGAGTCAAATGAAGCTAACTAAGTGTTATTCTAAAATCTAGGGAGTTGGGGCAAGAGATATATAATTGTATATAATATAATATAATTCCTGCTATAATGAAGCAGACAGATAAGATTTAGTAATTTGTAAAATGGAGTTTGTTTTACTTATTTTTGTTTTTTGAAACATTGTCTCATGTAACTTAGGTTGGCCTTTAACTAGCTATGAAATCAAGGGTTATTTTCAACTCCTAATCTTTAAGCTTCCATCTCCCAAGTTAACAAGAATAGGAATACAAGGACAGGCATGGTAATATGTGCCCAAAATTCCAGCCACTATGGATGTTGAAGATGAAAAGACTGAGTCTGAACTTAATAAGACCTCGGCTTCCACTACCCAGCAACACTACTTCCCAAGGCCAAGAATGGAGGTACACACCTTGTAATCTTAGCACTATAAAGCACTTGGGAAGTAAGTTGAATCATTGTAGAAAGATTCTGAGTTCAAAACCAGCCCAGGATAGATAATGAGAATTATAACAACAATAATAATAAAGAATATCAGGAAGACTTACTTACACTAACATATCTTTCTAATGCCCTCATTCTAAAATGTGCAGAGTAACCAACACCCCAAAATACAGTGAGTTGGAAAAAAAAAAGATTTAAAATTTTATTTCATCATTATCTTTTCAAGAATAGGTCTTACTCTGTACCCCTAGCTACCCTGAAACTTACTATGTAGTGGCTTCAAACTCACAAAGATCTTCCTACCTTTACCTTCTAAGTATTGGGATTTAAAGATATGTGCTAGGACCAAAGTTTTTTTCCCCCCTATCTCATTTCCTCTAATATTACCATTTTATGTTTCCAATTTTTGAATTGAAATATGACATTAATTTACTAGACATCAAAAAATTCAAACTTTTTATCCATCTTGAAATTTAAAATACTGTAACACCTACCTACTAACTTAATCCAAAGGATTAAGAAAAATAACTGGCTATCTGCATTTCATTTCTCAAAGGTTTTATAGTCTGCATTAAAAGGGCTCCTGAGAACTAGAGTACCAAGAACACATAATAGAAAATCCCAAACAATCACTAATGTGAAGCATTGTACCTGTGTGATGGAGAAGGAGCTTCAAATTGAGGCACTGTGCTATCTTCACTGACAGGGGAGTACAAGCCACTCATTTCCTGAAATTGCAATTACTTGAGTTACCATACACACTTCAAATAGAAAATGTATATTTCAAAAAGGCATATGGCATTATGGTCTGCTAAATTAGCCCCAGGTTCTCATCAGTCACTTTCTGCTTTCAAACCCAAACCTCTCAAGGACTCTTTTCCATAGAGTACAAAAGCAAAGTTAATCTGAAATTAAGAAGGAAGCTTTTCCTAATGTTAAAAGACTATAAATCCCATAAAATACTGTTCTAACTAATGAAAGCACCAAATACAGAAAAAGTTAAAAGGAAGTATACCAGAAAGGACATACAGCATATTTTGTACACAGTGAACTGACTATTCATGCAGGTGATGACCTATTAATGTATATTAGGATAAATAAGATGGGATGGTGACTGGATTACAACATTCAAACTTCAAAGTAAATGATAGAAACTGGAATACATCTGTCACTCTCTAATAAATGTAACACTTCTTGAAACAACGACTGACTTTATTTAACAATGACGAAAATTATAATTTTTGCTCATTAACTCATAGGAACGGGACTGATCATAGATGATCACATAAATTACACTTCTAAATCTCACTGACTGGCCTCCTTTTTTACTTATATGCAACATTTTGATTCATAGAAAAACAGCAAATATGAAAATACAACTATAGACATAATCAGGCAAAATTATTTCTGGCTCAGCTCAAAAATAGAGGAACAGGTAATATAAATATAATAAATTAGAAATATAAGGGATACTGAGTTCCCATTAAACACAACACTCATTGTCTTTTGAAATGTTTTTTATGTCAGCAAAAGGAAATCATTTGTGATAATTTAAGCACACACTGAATTTAAATTAAATTAAACCTCAACTAACAAACCTATGAACTCTCAATGAATTTCTGTAAGTAATCTGTTATTTTACTATGAACTCCAACAATATTGCTAATGTATTGACATCACTTCTAATTAACATCTGTATCCAGTAAGTAATACACATAGAAGAAATTTAAAAATTAAAAAAATTTACTCAATAAAAGAATGAAATAATGATGTTGTTTTAAGAAAATAATGAAGGGTTAGTAGGAAACTATTTAAATTAATTTGACTGCAAACAGAAAATTAAGCAGATTTTATTCCATTTAATCAACAATTACAGCAATAAAAGTCAATATAAACTTGTAAGAATTTCTTGGTTTCTTACTTCTACTCTTTTAATATCCTCTTCCAAAACACTCAGTTCCTTCTGGATCTGTTCCAATTGCTGTAGATTAAAGAAAGGGAGAAAAAATTTCTAATGTAAACCACATTTTCAGCATCATGATAAAAAAAAAGTCTTCGATAAAGTTAAAACACAAAAGGATACTAAATTGACCACTATTAAGAGCAACACTAAGGGGACCAAAAGCAAAGAAAATCAGAAGTAAATTTGAATGTTAACATTCAAATAAAAACATTTGTCTACATGGAAACATGATGCTATGTTTATTTACACTAACAATGACTAGTTTTACAATAAAAATGTAAAATTGAACAATAGCAATAAAGTGACTTCAAACTACAAAATATATAAAAATCACATTTCCTCATGTAATTGACTTTTTTTTTTTTTTTTTTTGGTTTTTTGAGACAGGGTTTCTCTGTTGTTTTGGTGCCTGTCCTGGATCTTGCTCTGTAGACCAGGCTGGTCTCAAACTCACAGAGATCTGCTTGACTCTGCCTCCTGAATGCTGGGATTAAAGGCGTGTGCCATTCTTGCCCAGCTAGTTGACTTTTTGTTTAAAGCACATGCTGTAACCCACTTTATTAGTCTGACAGTTGTTCAATTAACTCCAAAGCAACTATAAATTAAGTACTATTATATTTACATTTCATGATTTTTGAAAACATTTAAGTATTTTGCTTTTCATATTGTTACAATTGCATCATAACTATTAGCATGTCATTAAAATGTAAGCATTTCAATCATAGGATAATATTCAATGATATATTGAAACATTCCTTTCTTACCAAAGATTTAAGATGTTTGCAACTATCATAAATCTAGAACATACAAGTGACCCAAATATTATAATTTTCATTGTATTAAAGGATTAGTTTAGGTTTTATTGAGATGATTAAAATGCAAATTAATGAACAGAAATAGCTATAAAATTTTCACTATACATTAAGCTGCTTTCCAGAAACTCTATACTACCCCCAGGTAAGCATAACTGGCTGTTTTACTTTAACCCAAATATATGGAACCATTTAAAACTATAAAACAGTAACAGATATGTGCATAGTACTAATTCCCAGATTTGAAGCAGATATCACATCTACTAGGAAAATGACGCACAGAAAGGCTAGGTAATTTGTTGAAAACTGTTCAGTGGTGAGCAGAAAAACTGGAATTAGAATCAAAGCAGCCTTCTTGCTCTAGGAAGCAAGCTGTCAACCATGGCAACACTGTCTCAAGACAATAGCAACTCCCAGCTTAATCCCTAATGCTGGTAGGAGAGCATGTGTACAGGTCTGTTAGTATGAGTATCATATACTGCAGCAAAGTAAGCACAGTGAGTACTATCCAACTGATGCAGTCAGTGATCCAAATGCTTGTCACCTTAGTACTCTGCTAAGCATGGAGAATAAACAGTACCATGGAGGGAAGGTTCAAAAATAGTATCTAAGTGAAATTAGATCTTAAATCAAAGATGGAGCCTTAAAAGACTTACAGAATTTTACAATATGTAAAGACAAAATAAAGAGTAAATAATAACAAATGCTAAAGCTATAAGGAAAGGAGCCCATGGTAATGAATGTATTTTGCCCAACATCAATCTAATGAAAAAGGAAAATCAAGAACTGGACAGTAGAAAAAGCTAACATTAAAGGGGCAGGAAAGGAATACACATACTAACTAGAAGGAGAAAAAAAGCCAAATTTAGCCAACAACTTCAAGGAAGAAGAGATATTCATCAGAAAAAACAAACAGTAACAAAACAGTGATAGGTATTATCAAATGTTTTCAACTAAACATTGCATCTACTTAAGAAAACTTTGCTCATTCATAAAAAGTGTTAACAGCATTTCTATCTTAACTAAAACACTGTTAGTATCTTGCATGAAGACATTCACCTACAACTTGGTAGTCTTTTTAAATATAGGCTGGTCAAGTGGCCAATGTTTTGATGGCCCAGAGTACATACAAACCCACAGCTACATTCATTCCACTGCTATTCTCAACATTCTGTCCTACACTCTAACATATAAAGTACTCTACCCCAGCTCACACGAGAGCCATGCAGTCAATGGTTCTCAACCTCCTAATGTAGCTGTCTATAAACAGCCCCGTTATTCCTCACCATTACTGAAGGCTTTTGTTTCACAGATATTTTAAAATTCCAATGGTTTTGGCTTTAAAAATCAACAGAGCACTCTCATGGATACCTCTTAAATACTTTTAGTTATTTTGAAATGCATCACTCCTAGATATCTTTATTAAAAAATTATTTTCTTCTGAGGGTTCTAACTAGAATGAACACTAAAAACAGTTTAAATACAAAACATTGACATAGATAATCTGTATCATATCTGGTCACTAATATAACCAGAACAAAATCACTAATTCTTATTATATATTAAAACTTGAACTACCGGGTGGTGGTGGAGCACACCTTTAATCCTAGCAGTAAGCAGAGCCAGGTGGATCTCTGTGAGTTCAAGGCCAGCCTGGGCTACCAAGCGAGTTCCAGGAAAGGCGCAAAGTTACACAAAGAAACCCTGTCTCAGGGAAAAACAAACAAACAAACAAAAAACTTGAACTATGAAAAACTCTGATGTCACCCGAAATGCCACAATAGTAAATTCTTATTTCTGTCTCATCTTTCTAGTGTCCCAATATAACTATTTTAGTACACAGAAGCTGCTATATATTTAAAATGAGTTATAAAAATGGCCAATATCAAATAATTTATAATTTTAAAACCAAGATTAAGGCTAGACAGGTGGCTGGCTCAGTAGCTGAAACACTTGCTGCTCTTCAGAGTTCCTGGACTTGATTCCTAGCATCCACATAGCGGCTCACAACTTCAGTTCCAGGGGATCCTACGCCCTCTTCTGGCCTCCACAGGCACCAGGTATGTGTGTGATACACAGACAAAAATGCAGTCCAAACACTCAAGCATATAAAATGAAATAAAATAATTTACAAAACAAACAAAATCACTGTGCATGCCTTTAATCCCAGCACTTGGGAGGCAGAGGTTGGTGGATCGGGGTGAGTTCAAGGCCCGCCTGGTCTACAGAGGGAGTTCCAGGACAACCAGGACTGTTACACACACACACACACACACACACACACACACACACACACACACACACACAAACCCTATCTACAGAAACAAAAACAAAAGCAAAAAATAAGTAAATAAATAAGAATTTCAAATGGATAAATGTTAAGTGGAACAACTAACCCAGGTACAAGTATCATCCTAGTGAATATAAACATGTTGTTAAAATTGTTTTGGATTTCAGGTAAGAAATTAAAATGGAAAAGAAAAAACAAAGTATATTTTTAAAACTCATTCTGGGGCTTAGTTGGCAAATGCATGCCTCAAAAGCACAAGGACATGTGTTTAATCCCTAGAATTTATGTTAAAAAGCTGGGTGTGGTGGCCTATGATTATAATCCCAGCACTGGGGAAGCTGAGGCAGCCTGGCCAGCCAGCTTAGTCTATTTGGCAGATTCTGTGTCACTGAGATTGTCATCTGACTTCCAGATATATGTACAAACATGCACCTGTATGCACACAAAAGCATACTGCAGCTATATACAGTCAGAGATAAAATCACCTCAAATAAAACAGTTCTAGAATAAACATGACCAGATCACAAGGATTCAGTAAAGAAGTAAAAAAGTGTCAACACACATTTAACAAGTTTACATTGTACCACACTTGATAAGTTCAGAGCTTACTAACTACTAGATGGCAAATATTATATACAAAGAAGCTGAATAATTTTCAAGATATATACTCAACAAAGGAAGTAAAAAACATCTTTAAGAAAAGCTATGAAACACTGAAGAAAGAAACTAAAGGAGACACTAGAAGGTAGAAGCATCTCTAATGTCCAGGGACCAATAAAACTAATAATATTGTAAACATGACAACATCACTGAACAATTTACAGATTTAATGTAATCAACAAAATTCCAATGATACTGTTACAGAAATAGAAAAATAAAAGCCTTAAATTTAGGAAAAAAAAACCACAAAGACCCCAAATAGTTAATGCAATCCTGATCTAAAGGAACAAGTTAGAAATACCATAATACATAATTTCAAATTATATAATAGTGCAACAATTAAGAAAACAAAATAGTTACCACACAAAAGAAGGCAAGACTAAAATAGAATATCCAAAAATGACTCATAGAACTACATCCACAGAATTCTCAACAATGGATCCAAAACACATCTTGGGAAAAACAGCCTCTCTGGAAAATGGTGACATGAAAACCGAATACTCACATGTAAAAGAATGAAAATAGATCCCCTCCACTTACCCAGTATTCAAAACAAAAACAACAACAACAACAAAAAATTCAAATACCTATCTATAAGACCTGAAATTGTCAGGTGGTGGTGGCACATGCCTTTGATCTAATCCTAGCATTGGGGAGGCAGACACAGGCAGGTCTCTGTGAGTTCAAGGCTAGCCTGATCTAAAGAGTGTACAGGACAGGCTCCAAAGCTACAGAGAAATCCTGTCTCAACACCCATCCCCCAAAAAAGACCTGAAATTTTGAAAACACTGGGAGAAAGCATAAAGAAAGCACAAAGAACCAAACAGGCAAAGATTTCACAAGAATCACTAAGTGGAATTGAACCTAATTAAAAAGCTTCTTTACAAATGAAAGGTATGCCTAAGGCTACACAGTGACTTCAAGGGCAACTTGGCAAAATTAGTGAAGAAGTATCATGAAAGAAGGAAGGAAGGAAAGAGGGAGGGAGGGAGGGAGGGAGGGAGGGAGGGAGGAGAAAGGGAGGGATGGAAGGAAG
The DNA here is from genome assembly GCF_903995425.1 of Onychomys torridus. Lineage (NCBI taxonomy): Eukaryota > Metazoa > Chordata > Mammalia > Rodentia > Cricetidae > Onychomys > Onychomys torridus. The sequence continues at coordinate 35,279,723 of NC_050453.1, forward strand.
CGGGGAAGATGGAAGGAAGAGAAAGGGAAGAGGGAGGGGGGGAAAGGAAACACACGCACACATGCACACCCTGCCAGGAGATTTAGCTCAGTGGAAGAGCTCCTTCCTGCCTAGCATGCATAAATCCTTGAGTTTAATCTTTAGTACCAAAAGAATCCCTGGAGACTAATAAGGGAGCTATCCCAAGCAGAAGGGTAATGGAACATGAACACAAAGTACATTACAGGCATGTTTGAAGATGTCACAATAAAACTTTTTTTTTTCTGTGTAATTAATGTATGCTAATATAGAGTATGAACCTGAGATACCAGTATTCTAAAGGCTCAGGTAGAAAGATTGACAATTCAAGGCCAGCCTGATCTACATAGTCAGCTTGAGGCCTTCCTGGGCTATACAGCAAGATTATCTCTCAAAAAAAGAAAATTAAAATTAAAACAGTAAAAAGTAAGAGTGTTTCTGTTATAGTACAATTAAACCAGCAAATGACAAAAAAAAGAAAAGAAAACCTTCATATTCATTCACGTAATGTTTCTAAGTAACCCACTGTTAAAAACAGTACCACACATAAAGTACAGTTCAAACATATCTGATGTAGCTAAAAGGAAAAAAGAAAGCACAAGCTCCTGTGTAACAGTCCACATAATAAACACATCCAGAGCAATACATGAGAAACAGAGCAATACATGAGAAACAAACAGGTAAGTAGCAAGAGAGTGATAATAAAGAATAGAAACTGAAACAAAACAGAACACAGGGTAAACAAAGTCAAAAGTTGATTCTTAGAATAAAACTGATATATCCCTTGGAAGAACCAATCAAGTATTGATTGAAGAAGAACAATAATGATGTAAGCGATATCAGAAATGAAAGAGGTCAATAAGTTTTGACAATAAAAAATTAAAAACAAACTTACATCAAAAGCTCATGGTAGAGAACTCAGGAAAGTATAACATACAAAAAGCCACCAACAAATGTCTGATTGAGCATGTAACTGTTTAACTGAGTCAATAATATGCAATCTTTTAAAACAAATCAGATCTAGTTCTAAATATTGAAAAAAAAGACATGCATCACAGACTGCATAATTTCTGCTCCCCCAAAACAAAACAAAATCAGAAGAGTGTACACCTCCCAAATCATCTGTTAAAGTTAACAATCTTTACAGCAAAGCTGCACAATATCTGTGTAACAATACACAACTTCACTATCTCACCCCTGAACATAGACACACATACAAAATTAAACACAACACTAACAATCCAAAAAGAGTATACAAAAGCACACAGTTTGCTTTACACAGAGTTGAATTCAAGTAAAGGGATAAAATATCTCGATGGGGTTTCCGAGAATACAAAACATTCTATAAAAGATGACCCTGCAACAATCTTGATGGCCCGTCACTCCAGGTACACAGCTAGCTGACTTACTAATGTTAAACCTATTATTTATCCAGATTAACAGAATGAAAAAAGATAAATCCTATGATTATCTCAGATGCACAAAACTCAAGTATACTCAATCCCATTCAAAACTGAAGAAAAGAAAATCCTCTTACTCAGGGGAATAGAAATGTATCTCCCTTGAGTGAGTAAAAAACAAAACAAACCCTAAGTGGGGGAGGGGGAACCTACAGAAAACTCCATACCTAATGGTGACACGTCGAATGATTTCACTTTGAGATCAGCATCAAGACTAGGATGCTCAGCTATCACCACTTCTATTCATCACTGTACCGGATGTCCTAGCCAGCAGAGTAAGACAAGAAAAATAAATAAAAGATATAAGGATCATAGAGAAAGACATTGAATTATTATTGCAGATTATGGTGTGTACATAGAAAACATAAAAGAATCTATAAATAAGAATTAATGAAAGCCTAATAAGGTTTCTGAGGACTAAAAATATGTAAGTCAGCTAAATTTCTATGTATCAACAATATTAAGAAAATAAAATTAAAGACAGCACTGAAATCATTAAAATCAAAATAAGATATGAAAGACTGGTAGCTTTTGAAAGTATTTAAAATTTTAAAAATAGTTTAAAGTCTAAAGTATGTAGAAATATCATCTACATGGGTTTAAAAGCACAATGCTATAAAGATATATTCTTCCCAACTTTCTATAAAGTCAATGTAATCCCCATAAAAATCTCAGCAGACTTAACATGGAAATGTATTAGCTGATTCAAACATGTGTAAGAAAAATGCAAAGAGCCATAAATACACAAGAGTCTCTTGAAGAAAAGCAGTCACTTAAGGTTCTGGTATTTAATATGGTACTTCCCAAAAGATAGACAAGTCAAGCATGGGAGCAGAAAAGAGAGCCCAGAGAGATATATTTGTATACATGGACACATAATGAATGAAGGTGAAAAACTTCAGAGTTATGGGGGAAAAGATGGACTTTCAATAAAGAATGTTTGGGCAGCTGGGGATTCATGTAAAAAGATCTCTAAGTACCACATTAAACAAAAATCTCCAAATTAAGCGGAAAAAAAACAAAGTTTCAAGTGAAAGAAAGTACAGGAAAACATTTGCATAACCACAGGTAAAGAATTTTTACCTAGCACAAAATCACTTAAGAAGATAATTTTGATACTATGGAAGTTAGAAACTTCTCTCCATCAAACAGCACAAATAAGACAACAGAAAACAAGTATCCTGAATGGAAGGAAACATGATCTTTGTGTTGGATAGATCAATATGACAAAGAATTTATATTAAAATAATTTATAAGCATTAAACTACAAAAAATAAGTAAATGGAAAGCTACAACAAATCTCATGTAAGCAGTACTTCAGAGGCACATAAAAAATCCACAGAATCAGTAAAACACAATACCATGTGCTGAATCTGTTAGTCATCAAGGGAAATGCAACTTCAAACTCCAAAGAGACAGCCATACACACCTGGAGGACAAGCTTTTAGTTTCTAAACTAGAAAAAGTCACTGATACCTTCTGTCAAGAATAAAATAAAATAAACATCCATACAGGTTTGCAGAAGGAATATGCAATCCAAGGAAACACTTTAGCATTCTCTCTTTAATGTGAAGATATACGTGCCCCGTGACTTACTGATTCTATTCACACATGTATCTCATACAGTAAATATTCTAATAGATACATATTATAATACTAGCATTGATTATAAACAGTCCCAACTGAAAACAACTCAAATGTCCAACAGCAATTATTTTTATGAAAATAATATAGTTATTCAATGAACACTATGAAATGGAATCAGTTAATGTCCTGGTTAATTTTTTGTCAACCAGAAAAGCTAGAATCATTTTGGAAGGGGGACGAAATTTTCCCCACCAGATTAGCCTGTGGGGGCATTTTCTTGATTAATGATTGACATGGCGGGGTTCAGCTCACAGTGGATGGTGATACCCCTGGGCAGGTGGTCCTGAGTCATATAAAAAAAAGCAGGCTAAGAAAAGAACAAGCTAGTAAGAGCACTCCTCCATAGCCTCTGCTTCGGTTCTTGCCATGAGCTACTGCCCTGACTTACCTCAGTGATGGAAAGGGACCTGAGATTTGTTAGCTGAAATAAACCCTTTTCCTACCCTAGTTGCTTTTGATCATACTGTTTTTTATCACAACAATAGAAACTAATTCAGAGAGTCAATTAGCCATGTATATCCATATAGGTGAATCTTAACACTGAGCCACAAAAGGCAGGAGCAGATTGCATACTGTACAAACAAAATGGAGACCTATAAATGTTTAAGCAGCAAAACATTCAAGGAAGGCAAGAGAAGTTACTACCATAAATATCAGGATGTTAGCAAGCAAAAAAGGGAGAAAGGAATCTGACAGGGCAGGGAGGTTCTGGAATCCCAGCAATGCTTCAATGCTTTATTGTGTAATCAAGAGAGTTGTCCATGTTAGTCTATTCTAAAGCATAAACTTGGCTGATTCAGTTTTCTATGTTTCATTTCATATAAAATGGTTAAAATTCAATTCATTTAAATGCCAACTGAAATAAACTACTTAATAGTGTCCAAAAATTGCCAAAAGTCTATTTCAAAAATAAATCAAGGGTTGGGGATTTAGTTCAGTGGTAGAGTGCTTGCCTACCAAGGACAAGGTCCTGGGTTCGATCCTCAGCTCAAAAATAAAGAAATAAATAAAGTGAAATATTAAAACAATGACTCAAATACTGGTACGGATTAGAATGGATACAACTGCTTTTATCTGGAACTCAAAATAAATTCTTCTACCACTCTAACTATGAAAAAAAAAGTCTAACACACTCATCTAAATAGTTATTAAATGCAGGCTCTAATATGGCTGCTGAAGATCCTCTCCTCTTAATATTGATATCTATGTGAGGAATTCCCTCTAAGTTTAGATAGAACAGAACATTTTTTTTTAATCTTTAAACAAGGAAAATGTGGCAAAAGTGTTAATGTAAAAATCAAGTGTCAGATCGGTGAGATAGTGCAAGGTACAGACATCGATTTGATGATCTCAGTTTGATCTCTGGAACACACAGGGTAGCACAGAACATGTTTCCTCACACTGCATTCTGACCTGTGTATGCCACCCCTTCCTAACCCAACTGCACAAAATAAATAAAAATATAGTCATTTTTTAGACTTTAATAAGTTAGCTCTTTAGTCATTTGTAATAATTAAAACTGAAAAAAAAATTCAATCAATTACAAATACACTTAAAAAAAAAATACCAATGACTGTATAGGCTCCAATATCCAGAAGTACTTCAAATTAGTTTTTTTTAACTAAACTATCTACACAATATATAGTACACGAGGATAATCTCAAGGATATGAGATGCAAGCTAAAGGTCCCCAGCACAAATTCTAATGACGAAAATAGAAAACCGGTACACAATGCTATGTGATTCAATGAAGGAACAGATATTACCAGAACATACCAGCTACCAGAAGACTATGAGACTCATTAGTAGAGTTTCCACTCATCATTCCAATCTTTACATTCTGTGAGTTGTTGTTCAAAATTTATGGTAGACGAATATTCACACAATGAACAGCCAGACTAAGTAAAACTGCTCTAGGCAAGAGGGCAGATACATTTGCTGACTAATATGATAAAAACAATGTCTCTCTACAGAACTAAGACTAGACAGACTCAGATTTCTTGAGCTAAGGATCCCTTAGCTATATCACAAATCCACTAGATGTACCAATTGAAGTGGGCCCACCTCCACACTGCCCTTGTGGGGTCTAAGTCAGAGCAGACTCAAGCGAAGATAAAGCTAAGGCATTTCATGAGTAATGACCTCTTTCATCTCGACCCACTCGTCTCAGTTCTTTGGCCAGCATCTACATAAATGTGGTGGTGCTAACTCCTTAGTTTACTAATGGGGGTAAAGTCTCAGCACTTTCTGGGTTTTATGGCTATAAAAGCTTTAATTGTTAACACATGAAACTATACTGAAAAAAGAAACTCAATACAAATGAAAATTTTAAATATTTCAGTATATAAAAAATTATCAGACATTTTATTTAACTCCCATCTTGATGACTGCGTTATTCACTATATTGATTTGTTTATTCATCAAGTACTTTATAAGTATCAAATACTTTACAACAAACCAAATATCATTTACAAGACATTGTAAGTAAGACAAAAAGAAATACGTAAAATGACTGCAACATAATTTCATGCATTATGTTTAATTAGTAAGGTAGGTAACAAATATGGAAATTAATCAGTTTTATAGAGAATTTTCCACCAGAGGAAGAGGGGACAGGGGATCTCACAGTACATACTGCTTTAAAAAAACTCCACATATTAAACATTTTCAGTTTTGTTACTTGCAATGATTCAAGGATCAGGGCTTCAACATCATCTGGAACTTGCTAGAAATGCACACTATTCGGGCCCAAAAACTCCATTTAAAAAAAGAAAGAAGACTGGACTTTAACAAGATCCTATCATGATTGAATGAACTCAATAACTTAAGCACTGTGTAGGGCTAGAAAGATGGCAGTTAAAAGCACGTGCTCCTCTTGTAGAGGGCCTGGGTTCAGTTTCTAGCACCCAAGTGGCTCACAACTCTGTGAAATCAATTCCAGTGAGATGCGTCCTCTTCTGACTTCCTCAAGCACCGGGTACACTTGTGGTTCACTCACATACATGCAGGCAAACACTCATACAAATAAAATAAAAACTTTTTTAACTTTAAAGAAGCACTGTGCTATAAAATAAACAAATGAATAACTGACCATTACCTGCTCTCCCACCAAAACTACCAAGAAACAAGTGAATCTTAAACATGTAATAAACATACTGTTTCTGTTAACATACAAAATAAAATTGCACATAAGTTGGGACAAAAAAAGTATAGTCACAAACCATGTAAGGAGCATTTAGATATTCACACCAGCATATTCCAAATCTTATCTTAACAAAGCCAGAAGTTAGTAACAAGACAAGATGAATAACCAAACGGGAAACCCCTAAGATAATATAAAGTTCTGGGAATATGTAGTTTTATCACAATAAAAACATTATTAATCATTTTTATTTTCAATTTAACAGCCTAGAACACAGTATTCAGTAGAGTACATATTTTAATGAGTAAAGGTACCTTTTTAGACAGCTCTTAAAAGTGAAAATGTTAAGAGATTTGCAAAAAAAAAAAGATTTAAAAGGTTTTATAATGTGTTGCCAAGAGCACAGAAGTGATCTTTACATATTATCTATGTGTGTGAAGGGGCTGAGGAAATGTGTATACTAACTTAGAACATTCTGGTTTTAAATCAGTGAGCACTAAACTGTCTTTTAGGTATCCTGCATGACTTAAGACTTTGCAAATAGAGTTTAATAATTTTTTTCACATGCAATTTTTTCCATAGCAAAAACTGCAACTTTTCAAGTTTTATTTAAATTTCCCTGTTTTCGGGCAGTGGTGGTGCACGCCTGTAATCCTAGCACTCAGGAGGCAGAGCCAGGTGGATCTCTGTGAGTTCGAGGCCAGCCTGGGCTACCAAGTGAGTTCCAGGAAAGGCGCAAAGCTACACAGAGAAACCCTGTCTCAAAAAACCAAAAATGGAAAGAAAAAAAAAAAAAATTCCCTGTTTTCTGATGAAAATTCATGATTGTTCCAATTTCTACTTTTTTTTTTTTTTTTTATAACTTTGAGATGATCATTATGGTAAGCTGGCAGTGCTATACACTGAAGTATTCACCAGGGCCTTATATTATGTATGGCAGGCAAATACTTTACCACTAAACTATATTCCTAGCCATTAAAGTAAGATCCACTGAAAACTGTGTAGCATACCTCCAAAAAGGGATCTTGAAAATACTGAACTGTGCTGGGCACGGTGGCATACACCTTTAATTCCAGCACCCAGGAGACTAAGGCAAGCAGATCTCTATGGGTCCAAGGCCAGCCTGGTCAAGAGTTCCAGACTTGCCAGGGCTTCATAGTGAGACCTTGCCTAAAAATCAAAACAAAATAAAAAAACAATACAACAACAACAACAAAAGATATCGTAAGGTTTTTTAAAATAACAAAGCTTAAGGAACTCCCCCACAAAATTAAATGATTTAAAATATTTAAACATATTTCAGGCTAAAAAGCTTATATACAATAGGAACAAAGAATAACAGAAACTAAACATAAAGTAAACATGAAATAACATACCTCTCTCTTATTTCTCCTTGCAACCTTGAGGAATTCCATAAGGATCTGTAGCTGAGCTGCATGTGATTCCTAGAACATAAAGTTTTAATTTTCCTTAACAAATACAAGCTCACAGTTTATTAAGAAACTGTATAACCAGTATTACAGATCTACTTAATTTTGTTTATTACTTCTATCTAATCAGTTTTCTCATCAGCTAACTGCAATTTCAAAAGCCAAGCTACTTTCCGTAAAAAATAGCAGAAGAAATTGGTGCTCTGCATGTTAAAAAAAAAAAAAAAAGCCATGTGTATGTAACGGCCTCTTTTCCCCAACCAAGCTCTACAACATCAAGGCAAAAATAATAATGGATCTAGCTTAGTTTCTAAACATGAAAATGATTTTCCAGAAAGAATCATATTTGCTAGGGTAAGCATTAATAAATAGAAAGCTATTTATACTTTCAGAAATGTAGGTTGCCACAAGACTGGGTCTACTAACATTCACAGGTGTGTGTGGAGGTTGGGGGGGTGGCTGTGGCCCTGAAGCCTCTGTCCTGTCAGGAGGAAGGGGCTCTCTGTCAGCAGAGAAGTTGCCCTTGAGAATCCGCTAAGTAATCCCATGTTTGGAACTGGGTGGAATGGTTTCTTCAACATGAAGTTGGCCTCTATTTGGGGTGAACAGAAATACACTGCCAGGAAAAGTCCTCCAACACCTACTCACAAAGATATGAGATTAATATAAATATATTTTGGCAAAGTTGGATAAAAATCAAACCTTTGAAAACACATACACACACACACACACACACACACACACACACACACACACACACACGAAAATAAAAATAAAAAATATAAAGGAGGATAGAGTACCCTAAACTAGTAACTGAAATCAAGATTGTATTGATAAATGACCATTATGACCATGACATTTGGTGGGTGTATCCTAAAAATGAACTAAGGAATTCCAGATGAGCAGAATAAATATGTCAAGACCTAAAATGAGATTAATGAAAGATAGTTAATAAACAAATACAATTCTACCATTTTCTTATCAGTTTGAAAGGGAAAAAACAAAACCTTCATTTACCTGACTAAGCAACAGAATTATCTGAAGCACTATTAAAACAGACTTCTCATCAGGTCTAAAATTTCTGATATTGATTTTTACAAAAGGTCTGTGAAGAGTGCTCACCATAAACCCTATCTTCTAAACAAGACACAGATGCTGCACAATAAACTCACAGCTGCAGTGACTACCTATACAAAACCGCCAGAGACTGAGCCAATCAGCATTCGCCATAGGAATTGGTAAGGCACCACCCTCTTGGGAAGACAGAAGTTGCTGAAGGAAGATTCCTATTTCACAGTGAAGTAGATCTGGTAAACTCCCTTGCTCAAGTAAATAATCCCTCACTCCTGTGCTCCTATTTAAATGCTGTGGACACCCAAAAAGACATCAAAGCAAGAGGGGATTCACTAGAAAGATGGGGTTTGGTGGGAGAAAAAGTAGGTAAGAAAGGATATTGAGGTAGAAAATGATCAAAGTACATTATACATATACACGTGTATGTATGTAGGAAATTATGAAAAACTACTTTTAAAAAAGAACAAAGCCAAAGAAACAAGAAAGGCACTAGAATATATTTAACAAAGGCCTAGATCATACAAATGAGTTACTGCTACAGGAGGGAAGAAAGAGACCTAATTTTCTCCTGAGGCAGAGAAGGAAGATCTGGCTGAGGTAAGTAGGAAGGGATCAATGACTCCACCCACTTCTTTATCTTAATAATTTGTGTGTGTGTGTGTGTGTGTGTGTGTGTGTGTGTGTGTACACACCTGCGCGTGAGGTCAGAGGACAATTTTTTTTACAGTCAATTCTCTCCTTCCACTATGGGATCCAGGGACAGAATTTCGGTCATCAGGTTTGCATGGCATGGGCTTCACCCTCTGAACTATCTTGCCAATCCTCCACCTGCTTCATAAACAGTCTATCAATCCTATGCCCTGCTGGTACTACCCCTGACACCTGATACTCCTAACCCCAGATCTTCTGCCTCACAATACATACGGTGTTAAGTTCTTAGATTTACATCACTGTTGGCTCAGTGTACAGTTTGTCAAATTTGAAAGTTTATTACCCTTTATTCATCTGCTTCAGAACTTACAAAATAGGCTAGAGAAATGCCTTTTCACATGTGTTTAGTCTAATAAAAAAATCAGTTACTGACTACGTCCTATTATTTCCAAACCTTCCTAGGTATTTTTCACTATATAACAAATCACTGTTTAAAACAAAGTATCTTTTAAGTTTAGGCACCACTTACTGCTTCCAGTTGTTTCTTCTTCTGCACTAGTAATTCCAACATGAGGTTGACATTGGCCAAATCAAGGTTATCCTGATCAGTTCCTAGCAAATCTTGAAATATTTGCCACCTATGCCCATTCTAAAATTAAAAAGAACATGGTAACTTAACAACACTGCTTTAGATTCTAAAACAAACATTGAAGAAGTACTTTCTAATGTGTTGTGTTACATCAGAAGTAAGTTACATTCCCATTCTAACTTCTCCCCAATTAGCGGAGCTACAATTTAAACTCTAGTTCTACTTTCAATGAATATAGCTAACAAAAATAAAAGGCACAAGGAAGATAAATATTAAGTTGGTATCTCTAGGTATAATAAATCAAAACATCTGGATTTTCAGCCTTGCACATTAATTCAAGCACAGCTGTCTCAATAATTTGGGGCTAATCCTTTTAGTTAAGAAACTTTGAGCAGCTTATTCAAAATACCTTGAAATATGACATTTTAGATACATGTAAACCCTATCTAAGGTGATACCACCAGGCCTTTCAAATGATGACCAGTCTGGTAAACTTTTACATATAATACAGTTAAGCAAGTTACTATTTATTTATTTGAGTACTCTTAAATAAACCTGTTTTAAGAAAAGTCAATTCTTTACTAGGTATTAATATCTATTATCAACTAAAAACATTAAAATGAATTTAGTAGAAATAAGAGTAAAGGGGCTAAGAACATAGTTCATAGGGCACTTGTCTACTATATACAAAGCCCTGGGCTCAATCACCAGCATTATAAAACAAACAAAAATAGAAATAGTAATAAGAGCTGAAACATACGGTGCTACTCACTGAGTGGTCCAATTTGAACCTCTTTTCCTCAAATCTTTGCTTCTGTTTGAGAATGAGCTCATTCACTGAAAACAAAAATAAAAAAAGCACACAAAATTTGTATTCTTGTTGTATTTATCGTCTACTTGTTCTGTTCAGGTAGATTTTTATCTTAACTTTACAGTACCTCAAATTTAAAGAAATATGAAGAAATTGTTAGCTTTCTATTCTATTTTGAATTAGAAATTTTTCTGCACTTGTTACAGGAAATTCTATTACTATAGGAAATTCTCCATAATGTATGGCCCTTTTATTTATATGTTTCTTTATAATAATACTACTGGTATCTGGAAAGACATTTTTCACTGTGTGAAAACACTTAAGTGCATTCTATGAGACAAGCACTGAAGATGTTTGCTTTGTTTAAACACCCTGGAAGATGCTGACAATTACCTATTCAAAACCATCTCATCCTTCTTAGTACTAAGATTTTTTTTCTAAATCTCAGACTGCCATATAACTTTTAGGGATGCCAAATCTCTATTCAATCACAGTGTGACTAATCTAAGCCAAACTAGTTACTTTGTACTCAGCCAGTAATTGATATGAAGCCAAAGTCATGCAGTTTGATAATGGTTTTTGAGACAAGGTTCTACTATGTAACCAGCCTGACTGGGACTCCTGATGCTCCTACCTCAGCCAGGGTTATAAGGATGCCACCCACAGCCTGGAAACACACACATTCCTAATCAATGAGAGATGTGCTCTCCTTCACATGGGAAAAAAAAAAAATTCTCTGTCTCCAGAAGGAGATGGTATCTGAACCTTCTTAAAGCTATTTTGAAGTTCTGGGGTAGCTATGCAAAGCACCAAGGCATATCCTCAAGAAAGAAAAAAATTAGCATTATCAATGAAGTGCTGAATTAATTAGCTCTGGAAATTCTCTGTAAATGAATACAATTAAACAATGTTTAAGGGACTTTTACTTGTTTTTTTTTGGGGGGGGTGTTTTTTCTTTTGCTTTTTTTGTTTGTTCTTACAGACAAACACACCGATACCAAAAGAGCTGATAAATGCTGCTACAAAACTCTATTAGGAAATTTCAAGTAGAAATTACTTGGATGACAAATTTAACAAAACAGAGTTGGTATCCAAGATGAAATGCTGAATATGGTCCACTATACAAATAAATCAAAATAGATATCAAATCTACCTTAGGTTTGAAGCTTCAAAACTGAATGAAATGATCCATAGCCTCAAATAACTCAAAACAGATAAAGACATACATATGACGTAGTAGTTATATTATAATGGGTTAACCAATTCTATCATTGATACAATCTTACAAAGTACACAGGCCATATAAAGGTCAAATAAGAATGGAGCCAAAATATGCACAGACTTTCTAGATATAAAAATGAATGAAAAATACAGATAAAAGTGTGTATTGAGCATGTGTGTGACCAAAAAACTCATGAAATATCAGAGGATGATTTTGTGATGGTTAACAGGGCTAAGAAAGAAAAGCAGAATATTAGTAAATCAGCATGATTTTTAAAAGTGGAAAACACACAAACACTTCACAAAATTATTGCAATCTACAAGAGATTTGAAAATAATACAATGGAGAATGAACAAGTAAAGTAAACCAGAGTGAGCCCAGAGGGAGGGCTAAACAGTTAAGAGACTTTGCTTCACTTACAGAAGACCAAATTCAGTCTCCAGCATCCATATAGTAACTTATGACCACCAATGCCTTTGTCTGGCCTCCTTGGCACATACTTAGTACACAGAAATATATGCAAACCAAAAGCTCATACACATATAATAAAAATAAATCCGTCTTTTAAAAAGAATAAGCCAGAATCTAATATTTCAGTTACATTAAATTATTAGTATTTGAATAAAAACTGTGACTTAGTTACAATACTGCATGCTATTACATATCTTAGAGTCTCACATGCCACTGTCTTTGATTTTTGCCAACACTACTACATCAAGTTTTTAAAGGTAAAAATTCTGAAATAGTTATAGAAAACAAAGGTTAAAATGAAAAAGAAGATATATGAATTGTTATGAGGTATTATAGCATGCAAGATTATATTAAAAGAAAAAAAGGAAAAGCAGGCATGGTGGCATAGGTTTATAAACACAGCAGCATTTGGGAGGGTAGCATGGTAAAATTACAAGTTCAAGGACAAACTGAACTGTACAAAAAAGCCCTGTCTCAAACATGTTTATTAAGGACATAATGTAATTCAGCAAAATCAGCTTTAAACACTAACTCAGGATTTCTGTGTAGATACTGAAAACACTGACTATTTTACCCTTTAAAAACTATGCTTCAAAGAAGGTGCCATACACAACACTGGAGAAGGAAAGCACCTATCAATCTTATGCCACTAGGGATCATTTGATCTACATTAACAGCCTGTCTGGCAAGACATATCTGACTGATAAAATAGTGGAACAAGCATTATGAAAGTAACCAACCACTTTCTGATTGGAATTAATGCCCAGTCCACAAAATGAAACCATACCTAGCACCATTGTCAGGCCTAAAACCTGCATGACCAGACAGGTCATACACCTTAGGGGAGAACCTACTACTATTATCCTGCTAAATGGACACAGTATTAAACTTAATTGTTATCTAGTAGAAGGCCACTAAAAATATTTGGGCAGCACCAACTGGACTTGATGGGTGTAAAAGAAAAAAACACAAGGCTAGGTTGTTAGGGAAGTGGGAGATGGGTTTGGAAGGAATTGGGAGAAGGGTGAATATGGTCAATACAGTGTATGAAATTTTCAAAGGCCTAATCAAAATTACTTTTTAAATAATACCTTTAAAAAATAGCAGTTTGGTTGTGAAATAGGACTGATCTTTCTTTTTTTTTTGTATATATACTTTACTTCTTATAGCATTTCTTTAAAAAATCTTTTTTAGTTTTCACTTTAAAATGTGAACAGGGGGAAAGTCTCTTAAAATACAAGCTACATATAATTGACCATTGGTATGCAAACTTTTTTTGTTGTTGTTTGAGACAGGGTTTCTCTGTAGCTTTGCGCCTTTTCCTGGAACTCACTTGGTAGTCCAGGTTGGCCTTGCACTCACAGAGATCCACCTGGCTCTGCCTCCTGAGTGCTGGGATTAAAGGTGTGCGCCGCCACCACCCTGCTAAAGATTTATTTATTTATTATATATACAGTATTCTGCCTGCATGTGTCCCTGCAGACCAGAAGAGGGCACTAGATCTCATTACAAGTGGTTGTAAGCCACCATGTGGTTGCTGGGAATTGAACTCAGGACCTCTGGAAGAGCAGTCGGTGACTGAGAAGAAAGGTAAAGTCTGTATTACTTTACCTCAGATATTCAATCTGTTTGTATCTCAGTATCAGATACTCAATCTGTTTGTGTCTCAGTATCATCATCTAAGAACAAGCATAATACTACTGTATCTCATAAGATTACCACGAAGACTCAATTAAGCCATCTCCATAAAGTATGTAATACAGTGCCTAAGAGGAGCTCTGACTGCCTAAGTGTGAGTGTATGTATGGGAGAGGTGGACAGACAAATGGCAAGAGGAGGAGGGGGTAGGGAGAGAGGAAGGAGAGAATGAGGAGCAGGGAAGGAGGGAAGAAAGGGAGGAGAAGGAGAAGGGAGCATTTGTGTGTGTAAGAGAGAGAGAGAGCTGCAGAGTCTCCGGGAGGGGTGGGGGACAGAGAGAGAGAGAGAGAGAGAGAGAGAGAGAGAGAGAGAGAGAGAGAGAGAGATGCAGAGTCTCCCTGTGCAGCCTGAGTTTAGAACCAATTTATCCTTCATCCTCTGAAATGCTGGGAGATTAAAGATGTTCATCACCATATAGGTCTAAATATAGATTTTTAAAGGTTGCAAATAGAGGTAGATTGTTAACAAGACTAAGAAAAGTTAAATTACAAATTTTATAAACACCGAAACCTACATACATAGGGGGTAGGGTAGAAAGTGGGAATAAAGTAAAGCCTTAAACCCTGAAAATGGGGGTTATACTTGAAGACTCAGGGAAAGAAAAAAAAAGGAACTCTGAGTGTACTGAGGGGTTTTCTCAAATTTTCCTTCCTTTTCAAGTCTAAGTAATATTCTACTTTGTATTTTATCCACTGAGTGTTCCATAGTTCCATCTCTTCACTCCTGTGAATAATGATACTATGAAAGTGCACATACAAATACTTCTGCAGAGCTCTGCTTCCAATTCTTCTTGGTATCCACTTACAGAAAATTGTTGGATTATGAAAATTTTGTTGTTTTCAGAAAACACCATACATAGTCCACTACAGTTACATTACACACACTGTTTCTGTAGTTCTTTGCAATCCTTACTAGCAGCCACCCTAATGAGTACATAATCTGTGTTTTTTGAGTTCCCTTTTTCATATTCTTTAAGTTGCTGTTTTACTTTCGCTGATTTTTTTTAAAGGTTTATTTATTTATTATGTATACAGCATGTATGACTGCAGGCCAGAAGAGGGCACTAGATCTCATCACAGATGGTTGTGAGCCATCATGTGGTTGCTGGGAATTGAACTCAGGTCCTCTGGAAGAGCAGTCAGTGCTCTTAACCTCTGAGCCATCTCTCCAGCCCTACTTGCGCTGATTTTATACCTTAAAAAATAGCAGTCAAGAACCAGGTCTAGATTTCCACAGGGTAAGATAGGTGGGGAAGGACATGAAGTGAAGCTGCCTACTCTCTCCAGGTATGTCACACTTCTAGTACCTCCACATGGTCAGCAACATGAACATGTCTATGCCAGACATCATTTTGGTTTCTTATAGAGGCTTCATTAAGTTGCAGGAACTGATTAAATCATTGGACATCAACTCACCCTTCAGTTCCTCCCATCTCCTTGTTGATGAAGGTGGGCTGAAGTTACAAACCTCTACAAAGTAGTTAGTCCCCTGAGCAACCTAGAATCTCCTAGACAACAGACAACTCATTTTATTTGTTTTTCATAGGAAGTAGAACATTCTACTTGGAACTAGTCATTCTCATGAATTATTTATGTTTATTTTGGGCATAAAAGATTAATCTTAGTATTTCTGCTGTGTTCTAATAGTCCTTATTCCCTTAATTTGTACTGAAGTTGGGTCTGTAATTTTATGTGAAGAAATTCAGTGTGTAAAACTAATAACTTATTTTAAGACAGGGTCTGCCTGGACCACACAGGATCTTTCTACGTTAGACTCCCAAGTGCTGGGTATGAACACATGCCACCACATCCAACTAAAACCATTAATTTCTAAATTCACAATTAGCACCTGACAACATTTACTCCAAGTTTTTTACCTCTTATAGTTAAAATTATACTACAGTTCTTAGATTTCCCTATCAAATTCTGTATTTATATCCTCCTCCTCCAATTGGTAGATGACCTTTCCAGTTCATACACTCTATACCCACGAATCTCCATACTCCATTTTTTCTTCTCCTACCAAGCACATGTTCTCTCTCCCCATCAAACCTTTCTTTTGTTGCTTCTCACTGCTAAACTGTCAGGAGAAACATAGAAACACATAATAAATTCTATATACAGAAACATAAAGGGTTTCTAGACCTCGGGCAATCTCTTGAAACCTTACATGTGCACAAAACTCTAAAGGGTATGTTGGGTTTTGCTTTTATGAAACTGAAAAATAACAAGAAATGGTACTAACCATGTATAGAGTCTATGCCATAGCCCAAGAAGATGAAAGCACCCTGGTGAGTAATAGAGAAAAACTTGCTTACTTCTGAGTTGGGATTTCTGAATAAACTATTATTAGCATATATTTTGTGGAAAGAGTATAATAAAAATAATTTCAAAGACTCACCCAAGAAATTAGGATAGAGATGATCAATATTGTCCACAACATAATTACACTTGGGACATCTATTATTATTGTCCTCCAAACTCTGATGAATACACTTGTAGCTATCAGCATGGGGAGAAAAAATAAAAACACAAACTTAATTAAAACAACGAAGAAATTAAGAAACTGGGCACAAAACACTGTCTATTAGTGTTCTCACTTTCGATGTAACTAATATAGCCAACTTATTCCCATTTATATCTTTGTATAACAAAACACATAAAGCATTTATTGACTGAACAATATATAAACTATTTCAAAATAAACTCAAAAACTCTTGCATGTAGCATAAAATACAAATAAGGACTATGTTTTAGGTTATATATTTTATTACATCCTAGAAAAGCAAACGCCTATGGTCTAATTAATCTTGGGAGTACTGATATCCTCATATTACACACACAGCTCAAACAAACAAAAACTCTACTTAAGCTAAGACCAAAATCTAGTCAAGAAGAATAAGAAAATCATCACCTTCACTACATAACAAAATACTTATATTCACTTCACAAGAACAAAAAATTATGTGTTAATTTTTACTAACAGGAATGGAAAAATAAAATACTGTCATACTCCAGAAAACAAAATAGCTAAAATCATAAATACTTTCCTAAAAGGTACATGCAGGAAAAACCTTAAGGTTTTATATTCCTTTTTTTAAATTTATTTTATTTATAGGGATTTATATTCAGGAAACATATATGCTATTCAATGAAGCGTTATCTAACAGCATCATAATAGCAAACTATAACAGAAAACCTAAACTACACATACAAATTGACTATATCTACAATTGTCAACTCAATGCAATGGTACAGTGGCAATAAAAATCATATTTTGCTTGTATATATATCATATATTATTTATGAGTAAGTTATTATAAATAAACTTATACATAACATGTATTTCATATATACTAAGGAAAATGTTCTTTCTTATATATTTGTGGTACACTACTTTTTAAAAATGCTAATTTTATTAGTACTCTATGTGTGTGATGTTGGGAGTCATATGTGATGGATCAGAGGACAACTTTGTGTTGTAGGTCCGTTCCTTCTACCTTTACATGGCTTCTGGAGATCAAACTCAGGTTGACAGACTTGCATATCAAAATACAATTTGCACACTGAACCAATCCTACTGTTTCAACGATGGACCTTTTATAACTGTGTATTACCTTGCAAAAATAAATCTTGTTCAACCTTATCCAAAAAATATCAACTGACATGGGAAAAACCATATCACCAACATATTTGTACATTTTAAATAAACTCAAAAGTCATTTACAGTCTTAGTTAACAGTATTTTTGTTTGTAGGTGGGAAATACTTTCTTAGTAAATTTTTTTTTCCCACGACTTATTTATTTATCATGTATACAGAAGAGGGTGCCAAATCTCATTACAGATGGTTGTGAGCAACCATGTGGTTGCTGGAAATTGAACTCAGGACCTCTGGAAGAGCAGTCAGTGCCCTTAACCTCTGAGCCATCTCTCCAGCCCCTTTGTAGATGTTTTTAACCCAAATTTCTATAGTAAGTACATATTACTTTGACAATCAGAATTTAGAAAGGTACTTAATTAAAAAAACCTTTCTACAAAGAAGACACACCTTTTCTTCTGTTCAGATTACTAGCTCTTTACTTCCCTTTTATAAACTGAAGCTGCTTTTCTTACCTTGCTACCTTCTATTCATCAAGTTTTACTGTTCCCTCATCTACCACCTTCACTTCACATTCACTCAAGACAAGCAAGAACAGGAACTCTCTTTGGCATAGCACAGGGGGCTAAAGTTGGAGCAACTGTCTATCTGTGATAAATACAGACTACTCCAGTATCTACTAAACAAATGATAGGAACACTGTTCTAGAAACACTATCATAACCTCCTACAACAACTGCAAGACTATGATTATCATATTACAAGATATGCTTCAAATCTGATTACACTTCCTACTTGGACAAATTAACAAAGGAAATAACATTGAATGTTTTTGTTTTCTTTTTTTTTTTTTTTGAGCTGGGGATCGAACCCAGGGCCTTGAGCTTGCTAGGCAAGCACTCTACCACTGAGCTAAATCCCCAACCCATTGTTTTCATTTTCTAAGACACATGATGAGGTATACAAATACAATAGATGAATTCAATGTGGAAAAAGTCTTAGAGAAAAAGACGAATGATTTTTATAAGAAATAAATGTAAGACGAGCCAGTTATGAAGGAGGAACCTGGGGGAGGGTGTAAACATGAGCAGAACAGACAGTAAAAGGAGAATATGTGCCGGGCGGTGGTGGCGCACGCCTTTAATCCCAGCACTCAGGAGGCAGAGCCAGGTGCATGGATCTCTGTGAGTTTAAGGCCAGCCTGGGCTACAGAGTGAGTTCCAGGAAAGGCACAAAGGTACCCAGAGAAACCCTGTCTCAAGGGAAAAAAAAAAAGAGCGAGAGAATATTTTAGATGTTAACAATAAGTTTCCAGTTTTAAAAAATTAAGGGATGCCATAAAAACAACCTACAGCACTGGTTCTCAACTTTAGCGTTGTGACCCCCTCAGATCACATACTGGAGATCCTACATATCAGATATTTATGATTCATATTGTAGCAAAAGTTTTTGTGAAGTAGCAATGAAATAATGTTCTGGTTGGGGGTTAGCACAGCATGAGGAACTGTATTAGAGGGCTGCAGCATTAGGAAGGTTGAGGACCACTGCTCCAGAGGCTGATGACACAGCTAACGGTGCAATGCTTGTGTGACACTTGCAAGGCCCTGGGGAACAAATCCCAACAGCACAAAAGTAAGTAAATGAAACAGAACGAGTTATACAATCCGAAAGCTTGTCAGTATATTCAAAATTATTATACTAGTAGAAAATGTCTCAATTTCTGTGACATCAACTATATGCCATATCAATTGGCTGTTGCCTGTGACAGAGCCAGAACCAACTGTCCTTGCTAATGAAAGTGCAACTGACTTTTCATGTTGGACTTGAACATATCAATCTATACTAAAACAATTAAGGTGCAACAACTTATATACCACTATATAAAACTTAACTAACTGTAGGTGACCATCAACTCTCTTCTAACTCATTAAAGGCAAATATGTGTTTTGCTTTCCTCTGTGCCTTTAAAGTCTAGTATGACACCCTGAGTTGGAAATCAATACATGCTGAATGCATGAAGGAACAAATGTAACAAAGAAGGTGACATACATTCTGCTGCTTTACGTGCCACATAAAACTATGATGTATAAAAGTCATATGGAAATCTACTAATTTGAAAGCTAATAAAAATTAGTTTAATTTTTTTTTTTTTGGGGGGGGGTTTTCAAGACAGGGCTTCTCTTTGGAGCCTGTCCTGGATCTTGCTCTGTAGCCCAGGCTGGCCTCGAATTCATAGATCCACCTGCTTCTGCCTCCTGAGTGCTGGGATTAAAGGCATGTGACACCACCGCCCGGCAATTTTTTAAAAATCTGAAGCTAACAGCCTACATGGATGGATAATGCTGTTGAGGGATATTTGATCACACTGTGAACACTGAGTTAGCATTTGTGTTAATTAAATAAAATTAACCTTGGGTCAGGAGGCTGAGTTAGCAACTAGTTGACAGAAAGTAATTATAGAGAGAGCATCAGAAAGCTTCTGGAAAGAGAAACACACTGAAGTAGTAGGAAAGGCATGGCTTTTTTTTGTTTTGGTAAAGCAGAACATGCTTTTGGGGAGACATGAGCAAGGAGAGAAGGTTAGCTAGTGGCTACTCGACCTCTTTGAGCTAGCAGGTTTTTATCCTAGCCTTTGAATCTTGAGTCTTATTTATAAATAGAACAAAAGAGATTTATTTAGTTAAAGCTACCTTTAGCGGCAACAACAGAGCCTGCAGGAACAGAATTCCCGCCAGGCCTGGCAGCACTGCCAGAGAAGCAGGCCAGTAACTGAGGAATTACACTTGCTGGCTGAAATAGCAGCCACTGCGCTAAGATAAAACAACATAATGCTGCTCTCAGAAGCCATAGGTTATTAAACAAAAATCTGGCTGCCACCTCTACATGAGTAATTAGTCAGGAAGGTACCAAAGGCACCCAAGAGAATGGAGGCTGACGCCACTCCTCTTCATTGTCTACCAGACTAGATAAGACCCTGCTGCTGAAAAATACTACGCACTTAAGTCAGAGGACAGAGAAATCAAGCAGGAATTGTGCTAGAATTTTTCTCCCTTCTCACTAACATTCATAGTAGTGGAAGGCATTATGCAGACTTCTGGGGTGGAAAAGTCACAGGAGTCTTTCTTACCCATCTGTGAACTTTGCAAGCTACAATAACAACCTCCCAGGCAAGATGTGCCCACATGTGCCAATAGTAGCATATCTGTTATGGGGTTAACCAATTGTTTTCTGATTGGGTTTTAGGCCTGCTGCACAGTATGAATTCATGCCGAGCACTACAAATCTGGTCAAAAGCTGGGGAGTATACTGGACCTAGGAGGGAATCTACTACTACTGTTCTGCTATATGGACATGATTTCAAAGTGCTTTCTAAATACTTGTCTGTGCCCTATAGTAGTGCTTCTCTCAGCTTCAGTCAAAGAAGTTTCTTTTTGTCGTGGGCTACAGTTAACCAAAGACTTGTAACTGGTCAAAGTGATAAAAAATAAGTAATTTTTGAATGGTCAGCCATAAAAAGGACGTGTTTAATCCTCCCCATCCCCATCTTAAGGAACATGGAAAAAGAGAGCAGAGATGGGAAAGAAAGAGTACTGTGAAATGCTGTCTTTTGGATGACACAACTTTTGTACCACAGATCTTATATGGGACTTGTGGTGGGTATTGTGTTCCCTGAAATATTGTGTTTTCCCCGAAATAAACATATCTGGGGTCAGAGAACAGCCACTAGAACAAAGCCAAAAATGGTGGCTAGAAAATGGGAAGAGTAAGCCATAACAGAAGTTGGGTGGTGGTAGCACACGCCTTTAATCCCAGCACTTGGGAGGCAGAGCTAGCCAGATCTCTGAGTTCAAGGCCACTTTAGAAACAGCTGAGCATGGTGACCCATGCCTTTAATCCCAGAAACCCAACCTTTAATCCCAGGGAGTGGGGACAAAAAGAGAAAGGTATATAAGGCGTGAGGATCAGGAACTAGAGGAGTATAGCATGTAGTTAGTTAAGCATTTGGTTGGTTTAGCGTTCAGGCTTTGGAGCAACACAGTTCAGCTGAGATTCATATGGAGGAGGACTCAGAAGCTTCCAGTCTGAAGAAAAAGGATCACCTGAGGAACTAGCAAGGTGAGATAGCTGTGGCTTGTTCTGTGTCTCTGATCTTCCAGCAATCACCCCAATAACTTGCTGTGGATGTCACTCTGTATAAATAAAATGCTGATTGGCCAGTAGCCAGGCAGGAAGTATAAGTGGGAGAAGCAGAGAAGAGAATTCTGGGAACAGGAAGGGGAGGCAGAGAGATTGCAAGCCACTGCCATG
Organism: Onychomys torridus; assembly: GCF_903995425.1. NCBI lineage: Eukaryota > Metazoa > Chordata > Mammalia > Rodentia > Cricetidae > Onychomys > Onychomys torridus. The sequence continues at coordinate 35,301,841 of NC_050453.1, forward strand.
AGAAGTGAGATGTAAGATACTGGTAAGCCATAAGCCACGTGGCAAAGTATAGATTAATAGAAATGGGCTGAATATAAGAGTAAGAGCTAGACAACGGTAGACCTGAGCTAATGGCCAAGCAGTTTAACTAATACTACAAACTGGCCTTGGGTTTGTTTTTATTAACAAGTACCTTTAAGATTCATGCTATAGGAACCTATACATGATCTCCAAAAGATTGGGCCCATCAATAAACCATCATGGTGGGAAGGAGACACCTAAGTCGCTAAGTTTTCCCAGGAACTACAGGCAATTAATGGTTGCCAGGGGGTGAGACACAGATCATATTCATCAGTGTTATAGCCGCTGGTAAGCTGTCCTTGCTTAAGTAAATAATCACCTGCCCATGTTCATTCAGGCACCCCTTATTAATTGCAGTGGGGCCACAAGACAAACAAAGACATGAACCTAAGAAAAGGACTAGTAGGAATGAAGAAGGTTGGTAGGGGCAGGAGGGAGGTAAAAGGAGAGTGTAATCATAATATATACATGTATGAAATTTTCATATAATCAAATTAATCAACAAAAAATGAAAAACAAAATATGAGTAGGAGGAGGACGTTTTTGTAAAAAGAGATTTGGTAGGAAGGAAGGGAATAAAGTATAATGATAATGAACTGTAAGCCAGCCACTCCAATTAAATGTTTTCCTTTATAAGAGTTGCCACGGTCATGGTGTCTCTTCACAGCAATAAAAACCCTAACTAACACATGATCTAAGTATATATGATATGGGTTATCTAGAACTGGCAAACCCACACAAACAGAAAGTAGATAGTTGCTTTTGGTGACTACAGACACTGTTTAAAAGGTTCAGTTTTGCCAAAAGAACAAGTACTGGAGCCTATACAATAATGAACATAGTACAAACTATACATATCAAGATAGGTAAGACTGTAAATTCTATGTTATTTTATAATTAAAAACTTAATTAATATAACACAATATATTCTAAAGACAATCTGTGTGTGAAGTGTTAACAAAGAAAATAGAGCCTTTTAATCTACTCCATCCTTTTCCTATGTCTGTGCCCACCTGTTCTCTGGGTCCTCCCGCCTTATTCCCAAGTAAATAACTAGTATCTCATGCTTAATGACTGATTACCCACCTTGATTTTCTAAAATAACACTGTTTCTCCCAATAGATAATAAACACAAGATCTTAAAGCATGTACTAAACAAATTCACAGAAGTCATGTACTAAACAAATTTTATATCTTGAAGTGTCAAACCTGTAAAGACCTATGAGTTGAACAAACAATCTAAAATTAGTTTAAGGAGCATAATTTTTTGTCAGTTGCACTTATATTGAATGAATATTATCTTACCAAAAGCTGTGGCCACATTTTGTCATGTATGCTTCTTCAATCATATCAAAGCAGATGGGGCTACACACAAAAAAAAGAGAAAAATCATCAAAATAAATGTTGTAAAGGCAAGAGTACTACACACTGGAAAGGGCTAGTGACAACATCAATCAAATCAAATTTAATATATGACTAAGAGTTAAGTATTCGAATTTGTCAACAGAAATTTATAGGACTATTAGTAAAAGTAATACATTCAAGCTGACCCAAAGAGCAATACATTCTAAAATAAGTGCAGTGCATACACTTAAATTACTCAAATATTAACCCAGCTCATATTTGATGTCCTGATGTTGAAAGTGAAATTTCAATTCTAATTCTCCTCTCATTTGTCTATAGAATATCAAAACAACACTCCAAGTCCCAGTATTCTTTGCACTAAGATTGGCCATAAAGAGTATGATTAATGGATATAAGGTTATAGGTAGGTAGAACAGGTTACCTGAATGGTCTGAATCATAATATGGTAACTATAGTTAACAAAAACGCTAAACATTTTTAATTGCTTAGGGCAGGATATTTTCATTGTTCCTACCACAAAGAAATGACAAATGCCCAAGGTGACAGACATGGCAAATGTGAGTCCAATCATTACATATTATACACATGTACTGAAAAGCTGCATTTAAGTATACAAAATAACTAAAATGAAAAGTAAAGGGAGTGTTTAACTTCAAAAAAAAAAAAGTGTTGGAGTGGCTCAGTTGGCAAAACATTTGATTTACAAGCAAGAAGACCCGATGTGTGTGATTTGTAATCTAGAGCGAGGGAGTGCGACAGAATTTCTGGGGTTCCCTGGATGGTCTAGTCTAACTGGTGAGCTCCCAGACTATGAGACTATTTCAAATAAGGTGAACAACAATCCTAAAGATGACACTCAGTCCTCTGTGCGCGCTTGCGCTCTGGCAATCGCGCTCTCACGATCGCGCTCGCTCTCTCTCTCTCTCTCTCTCTCTCTCTCTCTCACACACACACACACACACACACACACACACACACACACAAAACAAACAAACAAAACACTCCTACCTTTAGAAAAGTCCCTAGGGAAAATATATTTTCAATTGTTATCTTTTATTGCATACATATGTCCATCCATACTGATTTTGGACATAGTCTCATATACACTAGGCACTCACATGATCTAAGATATTTTATTACATTTCTCTCTTTAGACTTTACACTAATTTTGTCTTACATCACATATGTGAATTATACATAAAAATCAAATCAGGGGCTCTTACAAATGCTTATGTTTTCGTATTTAACTTTACTGATTTAACTTTTTTGGGTGGTGTGTAGCATATGCACATGTGCATGTTTATATGTGCGTATGCCAGCCCATGTGGGTGAGTGTAGAGCTGAGAGGTGAATGTTGGGATGTCTTCTTAACCTTTTGGATGGGGAAAGGAGGAGAGTGGAAGAGTGGTCTCTCAATGAACTATGAGTACACTGTTTCTGCTACATTGGCTGTGAACCTCCAAATTCATCTGTCTCCAGCCCTAGTGCTGAGGTTACAGGTGTGCATGCATACTGTAACTTTTTATGAGGATACAAACTCAGGTCCTTATGCACAGTCAGCAAGTACTTTACCTACTGAACTACTCCCCAGTCTGAATTAACTTTTTGTTTTTGTTTTTGATACAGGATCTTTATGTAGCCCTGTCTAGCCTGAAACTCAATATGTAGATTAGGCTAGCATTGGAACTCAGAGACATGCATGTCTCCTCCCAAGAGCTGGGATTAAAAGATGTACACCCAGCTAAAATTTATTTTATGTGTGTGTAGGTCCCATGCCACAAGTGCAGGTTAGAGAACTTTCAGCAGATGGTTCTCTTTCTGCTAAGGGTTCCAGAACAGAGGTCAGATTGGCTTGTGCAGTTTTTATCCATCTCCTGTGCCATTGCACAAGCTTCTGAAGTAGCCTGTCACTTCTAGCCAATTTTTTTCCCACACAATAATATCCAGTACTTTAGTGATGCTGCATAAAGGTCCCTCATTTCTACAATTTCATAAAGAATGAAACAATTAATTCAAAATTATCTCAAGGAGATTTGCTTTCATTTTGCCAAAACCTACATCAAGGCAGGTATATTTTGTTTTATTTTGCTTTTTTGTTTGTTTGTTTGTTCTTTTTGTTTTTCGAGACCGGGTTTCTTTGTGTAAGAGCCCTGGCTGTCCTGGAACTCATTTTGTAGACTAGGCTGGCCTTGAACTCAGAGACCTGCTTGCTTCCAGAATGCTGGGATTAAAGGCAAGGCAGGTATCTTTTATGTTTACACACCTGCATGAAATGATAGCTACATCCAATTACCATTGTTATGGTACCATCAAATGTAACAAAGAAATCAAATGTTTAAAAATGTCAAAAGATAAAACAAGTGAAAGAAAGTTAAATTTATACTCAGAGAACATAATCAAGTATGGTTCACTTGCATTTGAGGTCAATATTTAACTGGGGAGAACTTTCTTTTGACCATATTACTCAGAAAGCTAGATTTAAAAAACTGCTTTTTAACACTGAACACTAGTTAGCACAAGACTGACAGCCTTGAGAGAAGAAAAAGAAATGAATATATTCTTATTTTTATGTGGACCTAGTTTATTGTGGACTCATTCTTTGCCTGAAAACATTTTGTAGGCTGTCATAACCGGAGCAGAGCAACTAATTGAGCACTTCAGGAAGCACAAATGGGACATCAGAGAGAAAGGAACTACAAAGAGAACAACTCTGGAACAGCCACATAAGCTTTCCCCGCTTTGTTACTGAGTAACTGTGACTGTACCCATGGTTCAACTGCACAAGATCAGGAACAAAATGATGAGGGAGCTTTTATTCAAACCCTAGGCATCATTAAATAACTCTTCTCAAAAAGAGTTTGTATGGGGGGAGGGGTCCTAATCTACTGCCTCCCACCCCAGCCTCCCATTATGATTCTTAGAATAGGGACAGCAAGGAGAGAAATGGCTAAGGAGAAAACCATTATGAAACAGCTTCTTACCTCTGATCAAACCCATTTAAGAACCACTGGATAGTATACTAGAACTCACAGAGCTCAAGCTTTCCACCCACATAAAAGGAAGTGCTAAACTGAGACTCCAGATCTGATTCCTCATTTTGTCCCTTAGCTAGCCTACCTAAAACAGGCGAAAATCATTACACTGGTGTTATAGTCAAATAAGAGAGTCTACATAACTCCTTACAACTACTCTAAGAATAAAATGAGATGTGAAATATAAATGTAAATGAGTAAAGAATTAACATTATTTGAACTTAAACCTCATTTCTACATAAAAGATTACAGTAATTTGAATTGCCTCACAGTCTGACACAGAGGTACAGAAAAAGACAAAAACACTCAGAGACCAATTAGGAATAAAAAGGGTTGCTAAGGCTATCTAATACATATCCCACCCCAATAATCTGATCAAAATTAAACCTTAAGAAGTGCAAAATATATTCACTGATTAATTCTTCTGAATAGCCAATCTCACCAAAAATAAATATAATGAATTGAGATTCTTAGTGAAATATTTGGAATTTTAACAAAAAATATTCATTGGATATTTTCACACTAGAACATAAAATATAATACCTATACAACATAGGAAAAAAGAGTAGCTGAAATTCTTTTTAATAATTTATTTTATGAGTGTGTATGGGTGCTTTGCTTACAAGTATGTCTGTGTACCGCTTGTGTGCATGGTGCCTATGGGGCCCAGAAGAGGAATCAGATGCCCTGAAAATGGAGTTACATACAGTTGTGAGCTACCATGTGGGTACTGGGAATCAGACCCCAGTCTTCTGACAGAGCAACAAGTGCTCTTAGCCAGTGAAGTCTCCTCTCAGTCCCTAAGCTCAATGATCTTTTTAAACAACCAGGTGATGGACTAATAATTTAGTCTTATTCCTGAGCTGGTTAGTTTTAAATGTCAACTTAACACAATATAGCACCGCTACAAAGTATCAACCAAGGAACTGTCTAGATCAGATTGATTCCTGACATGCCTGTGGGGTATGTTCTCCATTCCTGGGGGGGGGGGGGGGGGCACGCCTTTAACCCCAACACTGGGGAGGCAGAGCCAGGCGGATCTTTCTGAGTTAGAGGCCAGCCTGGTCTACAGAGTGAGATCCAGGAAAGGAGTAAAGCTACACTGAGAAACCCTGTCTCAAAAAACAAAAAACAAACAAACAAAAAAATTATAATGGGCTGGAGAGATGGCTCAGAGGTTAAGACCATTGACTGCTCTTCCAGAGGTCCTGAGTTCAATCCCCAGCAATCACATGGTGGCTCACAACCATCTGTAATGTGATCTGGTGCCCTTTTCTGGCTTGCAGTCATACATGCTGTATACAGAATAAATAAATAAATCTTTAAAAGAGAAAAAGACAACCCAGACCATTGTGGGAACTTCCACTCTTTGCTTGACTGTGGAAGTGAATCTTCTAAGCTCCTGCACTGATCTCTCCACAATAATGAATTTTAACTGAAACTGTGAGCCAAAGAAACCTTTCCTTCACTAAAATGTCTATAGTCAAGGTATTTGTGACTGCAACAGAAATGAAACCAGGACACCTAATACCCAAACCAAGTGCCATCTGCTCCTTAGTCACCTCTAGGTCCCTATACCGTTGCCTATATTACTCTGACAGACAGTTCCAAAGCCAACGTCTAAATTATCTATTAAGTAACTGAATAATACTCTGATTTCTCAAACCCTTTCCACTATTAAATGACCTAAGGTCGCTGGCATGCTTTTCTTCTACTTTTTGAAAACTGAAATGCAAATAATGGCTAAAAATTAAATTCTATAAGTCGCCTACTTGTTTTACTAGCTTCTACATTATCTTGAGACACTACTGATTGGATAGGAATGCAAACACTTCACCCAGGCAGGTGTGGTAGCACACACCTGTAATACCAGCATTTGGGAGACAGAGACAGGCAGAGCTCTGAGTTCAAGGCCAACCTGATCTACAGAATGAGTACCAAAACAGCCAGGGATACAGAGAGAATCCTGTCTCAAACAAACAGGAATGCAAACATCTCCTTAGATCCAACCTTAAACTGTTTAAATTGCATACGAATAATAACAACCATTTGTGTTTCAATAACAAGTGCTGCTTCTGAATCTAAACAAAAGCAGAAATATAAATTATATTCCTGAAGAGGCAAGAAAGTGTAGCCAGTATCTTTCTCAATGGTTACAATCTCTAGCCCCATTACATTTAATAACACCATATAAGACTATCTTCCAACTCTTAAAGAGAACCAACTTCCCCAAGAAGGACACTCAAGTCAACTTCCTACATCATTTAAGTCAATCAACAAGTCCCTTCGCAGGAAAGACACAGCATTCTACCAGTTCTTGAGCAGGAATACTTAAGCTCTCTTAGTCCTAGAACTAGTATTTAAAACCCAATTAAAACTCAAATAATTCAAGACAATCAGATTCATCTTTTGCTTAAAGCCCCTCTTAGATTCCAAATGACTGATTCTTCTGTGTCATTCAAGACGCCAGCTGTGATGCAATGACTATACAGGCGTTTCTCAAGCCATAAGTTCCTGCATATTACACAGCGCTGTAATAGTTCAGTACAACACAGTAACACTATCTAATAAATGTGTTTCCCTTGTTCCAACAGTTGAAGCGTGGAATTGGTCGTGAACAAATTTTGACTAATTATCAGCAACAGAATTACAAGGGTCCTATCCATCCAAACAGGAGACATTTACACATCCCCACGCTCAATACTTAAGAAGACCACTCTGTAAAACATCCACAACCGTGTTTCGAGCACCATCTACTGTATTTACAATACAGAGTTGACTAGCAATTCCATCTCTCAGAATCTCAGGCAGTATTCTTCCTCTGAAAATGTAATTCACATAAACTACTCCAGACTGATGCCTAATCCACTGGCATTCAAGGTTCAAACTCCTGGCCCAAATATTTCCTACAGAACCACTTACTGGACCCTCCACCTCTATCCTTAGGCAGTCCCTTAAAATGCCTTCAGTTCCTGCACATCAACACCCACCTCAACGTAACCCCATTTAACTACTTTGCCTCGGGATCCCAGTCCACCTCCACCTCCCAACCAGGAACCTCTAACTGCAAACACTCAACTCCCCAGCTCGAATCCTAGCACCACCAAGCTGCGCTCTCCGACAGGTCCCCCTACACCGGACCCTGCCAGCTTCAGCAGCAGAAAACTCGTGGTCGAGCATGCAGGGACAGCTCTGAGAACCCACCAGACGAAGTCGTTGCTTTTGTCCTCGTAGGAATTGTGGATCCCGTTGCAGAGCGGGGCGAGCAGAGGTCGCTTCCTACTGCTGCTGCTGCTGCTGCCCAGGCTGGAGCTGCTCCCTCCAACACCGGCGCTGGGCCTGGCCGCGCAGCTGAGCCGGGACAGGCCCGCGGACACCGCCCCGCCGGTGCTCGCGCTGCCGCTGCCGCTGCCGCTGCCGGACACCGCGGCCGCCACTAGCACAGGCCGTCCCGGGCCACCGAGGCCGCCCGAGCCCGCGGCCGGAGCCGCCCCGCCAGAGACCAGCGTCGCCACCGAGGTCGCCGCGGAAGGCGGCGACGGAGACGAGGATAAGGACGAGGAGGCGGAAGTCACCGAAGAGGCCGCCGAGGAACCGGGGCTCGTCCCAGCGGAACCCGAGCCGGGCTGGCGGCTACCTGACATCGTGCCTCCCTCCCTCCCTCCCTCCCTTGGCCCTGCGCTCTGAGGCGAGGGCCCGGATGGACCGCGACCCTCCGCCGCCCCAGGCGCTCAGCCCCCGAGCATCCTGAGGACGCGCCGGGAGGTGGGCCGGGGGAACAATAAAGTTGGGCTTTCCACCGCCGCCCCGCCGCCGCGTCCTACGCGAGGGGGCGGGGGAAGCTATCACATCAGAGAAGCCATTACTGCCGAGGAGGCCGCCGGGGTAGCCAACCCGGGCTCGCCGAGGCGGCCGTGCTTGCGCACGCGCGGCGGAAGGGGCGGGGCACCCGGTGCGCACGCAGCGGCTGACGCTGGGCCGTGCCGGAGAGGCCTAGTGGGGAGGGGAGGGGAGGGGAAGCCGGTTTCCGTTCCTGACGCAGCAGAGGGTTGGAAGGCCGTTTTAATAGAGTCAAAGGCTGGAAGGGAGCGAAGTGGCGGGCTTGGTCTGAAGGACCAGGAACGCTCGAAAAGCAGCTGCTTACGCATTCCCCGCGTGGACGCTGGCCGATGGCTCTCTTAGACCTGAGATGATGCGGGGCGGTGGTGGCGCGCATGCGGATCCAGCCTGGGAAAGACTGAGATGGCTTGCTTAGGTCTCCTGAGGCTTCGTTGCCCCATGGTATGGCAGATGGCAGGAATATCATTTGTATTTCTGCTTTTGTTTAGCTTCAGAAGTCCTATAAAAAGAAGTAGGGGGCCAGCCAGGGTAGTGAAAAGAGCCGCGAGCCAAGGGTTTCAAACATTTTATGGTACCAGAAATTGAGTCATGTTTCTCTTGTCACTTACCTAAATAATAGCTAATATTTTGTAAAGTCTCTTTGATAACGCCTGATTTATTTTCACAGAAGCAGCAAACCTAGTTTCATACAAAGCCCTCCCTGGAGAATGCAAACTAAGCCTTAAGCTTTGCTGGTTTGGTGGGACATGGGGCATACAGAGGGAGAACTCTCGTCTGTCCGATGACTTTCTTGTTGTAGTCCCGTTTCTCCTCTGATTAGTGCCTGCTGCATTGTCCTACAGCCCTTATCAGAGGAGAAATGGGGTTACAACATAGAAGTCACCAGACAGATACAGACATTGCCACTGCCTTTCAGTGTCTCCGTTATTGTAAGCCTTCTGGCCACCTCATTCCTCATTGAATTGAGAGTTATCATCCCTGCAAAGCCCTCTAGCTTTTGAACTTTGTAAGTTTTTTTGTGACTGTCCAGTGCTAAGAGTCACAAAGGCCAAACGTAATGCCCTAGCATTTTCCAGAGTCAGTGGGTCAAAAGCAGGTTAAGTTCTGAAACTTTTTTTTTTGGAATCGTTCGAAAAATCGTCCTGGGGTGGGTTGGGGATTTAGCTCAGTGGTAGAGCACTTGTCTAGCAAGCTGTACCCTGGGTTCGGTCCTCAGCTCGAAAGAAAAAAAAATTAAAAAAAGGATTAAAGGCATGAGTGCCACCATTTGTCTGGCAGTGGTGGCGCACGCCTTTAATCCCAGCACTTGGGAGGCCAGCCTGGGCTACCAAGTGAGTTCCAGGAAAAAGGCGCAAAGCTACACAGAGAAACCCTGTCTCGAAAAACCAAAAAGAAAAAAAAGATAGAAAAATATCCTGGGACTCTTGGACCCTGAAGAGCCTCAGTAGTCTTAGACAAATTAGTGAGTTTTTGAGCTGCACCCCAAATTTCAGTCATAAGATACAGGTGAAAAATGTTTAGGGCCTGGGAACCTGTGTACACATTGGGGTCCCAGTCAGGGTGCTTGGATAAAGCTGCCTCAAAAGCAAGGCCCCAGAGAGCTTCCTTGCCACTGCCCCAATAGTTCCCTTTCATCTGAATTAAAAAGAGGAGTTGGTGGAACTCATCCCAGGGGTAAAGAACAGATCCTAGGAGGGCTGTTAGGGCTTGGGGCTTATCAGAAAAAGGTGGGTCTGGGTCTTCCTTCCAGTAATAATGATTTGAAATAGAGAACGGAACATAGATCAGAAAAGAATCACACACATCCCCTGTGTCAGCGATTATCAACCTATGGGTCGCAGCCCTTTCCGCCTAAGACCATCAGAAAATTCATAGCAGCAAAATTGCAGTTATAAAGTAGCAACGAAGATAATGTTATGGTTGGGGGTCAGCACAACATGAGGAATGCATTAAAGAGTCAGCGTTAGGAAGGCTGATAACCTCTGCTCTGTTGTTGACCTCCTTCTCCTACTCCCAAGGAAGGACTGGTGCCTTCTGCAAAGAAAACAAAAACAAAAAGCAAAAAACAAAGGAGGCTAGTAACAGGGAGACCAGCCACCTGCCTGCTCTTGGGCACCTGGGAGGACCCAGGTTCCAGGGACCCAGCCATGCCTGCCATGGGAAGTGGCTCCAATCTGAGGGCTGTCCGTTTCCAGGGAACCACCGCCCACTGTGGAGCTCCAGGCAGAAAGGCACCAAGTGAGAGACTGGAGGTGTGTGTGACTCCAGGAGTGGGTTGGTATGACTAGAAATTTCCCAGCCTAGAGAGGAAAGGAGACTTTTTTTTTTTTTCATACAAAAAGACAAACTGCTAACAACAGCATACGGAAGGAGGCACCTACTGGCAGAATCCTGAGAAACTGGCAGAATTGTAATCAATCAAGTTAACCAGAGTGAGTACTCGCCAACCCCCCTTTGGGGAGATGAGACAAAACAGAACAGCAGCAGAAACATCAAGAAAGCAGATAACTTCCTGGGCCAAATTTCCCCTCGTTCATATCAACAGTCACAACAGTTGGCCAGCCATTCTTTCAAACAAAACCAAAACCATATGCCTCATTCAAGACAAAACCAGGACATATGGGGCTCCATTATTGGCCTCCCAACTTAAGTGTGGGAGGACTTGGGAAGAATTTCCTGTTGGAATTTTCTTCCAAACAAGGAAGAGGGCTTCCAGTGTCCCTCTTATCCAGAAGACGACTCACCAGAATGGGCCTGTCCTTAGAAGGCTCCCCATGGGCTCATCCTCAACCAGAATCAGAACAAAATTCAGTATACAGACATAACCTAGGTGTGTCAGAACTCTTGTTTTCATGTCTGGAACATGGCAATCATTCGAGGCCTTGCCAGACTCAGAGGAGTTGGGGCCTGGAATGTTTGTCAGATGGTGTATCCCTTGCAACCTTTCCCTGGCCAGGAAGTCTGGGAATGAGGCTGAGTTCCACAGTGTGGGCAATCTTGCTGGGGCCTCCAGTGAAATGATCCATGAAAGATAGTTATTAACAACTACACTGATTAAGCCAATTAAAAGTTTAAGTCCTTTTTATTGATACCAGAACTAGCTCGAGCCTCTGAACAGTTCAAGGAAGAGAAAGTTCAAACCTTATTCCAACATTAAGGACATTAAGGAAGCTAAAGAGATAACAAAGCAATTAGAAAAATAGACACAATGTAATAATACTTGCCTGATGTGGAGACACCAGCCTTTAATGCCAGCGCACTCAGAAGCAGAGGCAAACAAATCTCTGTCAGTGTGGAAGATGGCCTAGAAACAATGGTAAAAAAGGCGTAGAGTAAAATAAAATAAAATAAAAATTAACAAATTAACTTTACAAGAAAGGTAGGCCGGCGGTGGTGGCGCAAGCCTGTAATCCCAGCACTCGGGAGGCAGAGGCAGGTGGATCTCTGTGAGTTCAAGGCCAGCCTGGTCTACAGAGCTAGTCCAGGACAGACTCCAAAACTACAGAGAAACCCTGTCTCGAAAAACAAAATAATAATAATAATAATAATAATAATAATTTGGGGAAAAAACTAATTAGGAAAATTTTATATCAGTTTTGACAGACATTACTATTCTAGATTATGGTGATGAGAAGGAAATTTTGGGACTGTCCTGAAAAGAAACAATGGGATTAAATAGCTCTACAAAAGAATCTTTAAAATCCTGGAGGGTATGACCCCAAACTGCCATTCTCATCAGCACTGTCTTCTCGGGGCTTTGCTTAAGAGCCAATACATACAGTAAAGATAATGGAGCATAGGGAATGACTCCAAAGGTAACCCCTGGATCACAGTAGCATGATGTCAGAGATACCCAATGGATAATTTAAGTTGGGCTGTGCTGAGTGTAGGATAAGAGAACATTCAAGTAAGCATAACCAGACACTGATTGAAAATGCAATCTAAGTTACAAGAGAAAGATCAACACATGAGAGAGAGATTGGGAGGTTAGTAAGAGGATAATACACTAATCCTAAGTAGTTCTTAAGGACCAATTGCTTGATAAACTATTGGTTCTATTGTTATAACTAAATATCCAATGTGGGCTGTTTGTCAAAAAGATGTATTCATAGTTTGAGAAGTTAGAATTCCAAAATTGGGTAGCGAGGGTTGAATTGGCTGTGTCAATTTGGCTGAAAGCCCAGAGGGAAACAGTCTGGTGCAAAGGGGTTCAACAAACATTTGGAGTGGCCAGTCCTTATAACAACCTGCTCTTGAGAAAATGGGTTGTTCTTCCTAAAACCACCATTGATCCCTCTCTAAACAGTACCTTTATAACCTAAAAGTCTTCTGTTATCCTCCCTCTTAAAGGTTCTATCACCCCAACACAACCTAAGGACCAGTCTCTCTTTTGTAAAATCACTCAAACCATATAAAGCCATCGTGAGAACATTTGCTGTGCCCATGATTCTCAAACATCGCTGTAGAGAAGAACCATCCATACAGCTTTTTTTAAAACTACAGATTCTTGGATTCTACCACAGAGATACTGACTATAGGCCTGGTGTAGGGCCTATGAATATACAGTCCCCAATATCCAGGTGAGTCTAATGCAGGTAACTAACATTATGAGTCAATTTGGGATACACGATGAGAATTTTGTCTCAAAATAAAACAAAAAATAAATAAAAAGAAATGTAAAACACTGATTAATAAGGTAGGGAATGCAAGAGAAATGAAGTAATCACTTCCAGGAGTCTCTTCCAAGGAGGAGAAGTGATACAATACAACATGTTTCCTAGGAACAAATCCTGAGTACTTGAAGCCTATCTTCAGTAAAATCTGAAGTTGCAAAAGGAAGCTGAGCAAATATGATGCAATTTCCCTTCATACTAGATAAATACATTGAAGTACATAGTAGTTTCTGCTGGCAAGATCTGTTAGGAAAGCAGAAAAGAGGAAGCATGGTGCACACAAGTGCATGAATGCACATAACACAAAGAAGCAAGACAACTCAGGAGAAACAACAAATAGAATAGTTTAAAAATGGAAAGGAAAACATACTAGGCCCAAATAACTAATAGAATACCATAATGTTAAATGCATTTAGCCCATGAGCTATAAAAAAATACATATAGTAAAGATTAAATCCAAAATCTAAAAAAAGAAATGAAGACAGAATGAAATGATTGACAGAGAATTGAGCTTCTCGTATCTGTTCCTAAGATATAATATCCAAATACTCTATTTTAGCAAGACAAGAGTTCTGGTTTCCATCTGCTGCAGGCTTTGTCCTTTGTAAGCAGCCTCCGAGTCCAGAAGTTCTCTGCAAAGCTTTATCTGCTAGACTCACCTAGAAAAGTTGGGGCCTGACTACCCTGATGCTGTCTAATCCATTTTTTGTTTTTTGTATTCCAGAGCTGAGGACCGAACCCAGGGCCTTGTGCTTGCTAAGCAAGCGCTCTACCACTGAGATAAATCCCTAACCCCGTTTTTTGTTTTTTGAGACAGGGTTTCTCTGTGTAGCTTTGTGCATTTCCTGGATCTCACTCTATAGGCCAGGCTGTCCTCGAACTCACAAAGATCTTATTGTTTCCAACGGGTTGGGGTGGCAAATATGGACTTGGAAGGGAGGTAGAAAGCTCCTTTTAAGCAACAGTTAGGGGAATTCCAGGGAGGAGGGATTAATCTGGTGCTGATTGGTGGAGTGGAGGAAAGATTAGTCTGCAGGCTGATTGGTGAGAGGCTCTAGTGGTTAGGGACCTTCTAGCTACAGGCTAGGAAAAGCTATCTTTAGCTAGCAGAAGGCTGTGGGGCGCCTGCTGATTGGTTGCTCCTGAGTTGTGGTCTTCCTGAGAACTGCTTGCTCAGCTCTAGCTAGTTCCAGTAAACCAAACTAAGCCCTGGTCCCTGGCAGGACTATAAGAAACGTGTCATGGAGCTGGTCTGGCTCCCCAGCCCTCTCAGTATTAAAGAGAGAAATTGAGAACCAAGAGTGATGGTGCATGCCTATAACCTGAGATGCTAAAATAGCCGAGGCGAGAAGACTGCAAGTGTAAACCCTGCCTAATTTACAGAGCAAGTTCAAGGACTGTAAACCGCTAAGTGAGAGCTTCTCAAAAACAAGAGAAGTTTTAAAAAGCTGGGATGTAGCTGACTGGCTGAATCCTCAGTGCCAAACACAAACAAAAACTAAATTCAAGCAAAAGGAGAAATGGGTTTTTGTTGTTTTGTTATTCCTCCTCAAAAGGAGAAACAGGGAAACCTTTATGAACCCAACAACATAACGATGCACCTAGGAGGAAACAATCCACTAAAACCAGAAGTGGAGTGATGAGTCACACAGAGAACTGCGATTTCCTGGACTTATGTGAAGGCATATGTGTCTCTGGAAATATCTAACCCACTGTTTTCATTCGATCTTGGTCAGCAAGCGAGTATTAGAGAAGTTAAAGGAACCCCACCAAAGCCCTCATGAGTAAATCATACCGTTTTAAAGTTAATTTTCTTCATTTAAGCATTTCTGACACGGGTGCTGCTTCCAATTTTGGCCAAGGTGTTTGCAAAACACCGAACCTATCAGAAGTATTGTAACAATGGAAAATGATAGGAAGACTGTATTAATGTGAATATGAGTTACTTAAGGCTGGTAATCTTTAGAAACATTCTCCAGGTTAGGAAAAAAAATCAACATTTACTGGAGAAAAAAATTAACTGTGTACACATTCAACGAAGATATTGCAAGGTTTGGTTTCACTGAACATCATAAGCCAAATGTCTCATTTGATTTTTTTTAATTGCCTTGCATTTAAACTAAATAAGGTAATATTACTGGTCTTTTCTCCTTGAATTTCAGTGCCCAAACCTAACTAACTGATACAGACAAACCATAATGCTAGAAGCAAGAAATATTTAAAAGTCTGCTGTTATAACTTCATTTATAACTTGTATTACGCCACTCTCCTAAATTATGAGTGTTTTTTACTGCCTAGTACCCCGAGTATCCTATGGAAATTCAAATTCACATTGTAACACATCCTCCAGTTCCTATTCTTCTCATAGGAAAGATTATTCTACACTGTGCATTATATGTTAATACAAAATATAGTCAAGAAAAGACAACTGATTATGACACTAAGTATAGGCTTACTAGTATTTAGGGGAAACAACAAAGAGGGAATTTTCCTGGGGACAAAATGTTTGCAAAATAACTTTAGCTCCTAGAATAAGTCCTATACCTCTTTGCCTTTATTCTTTACACGTGTGCTCATGTCCAGTACCTCCCTGACTATTTTGTTTCTCATTTTGTGGGAGTTGATATTCTCCTGGCTTGTGGTTCTGGGGATGAAACTCGGGTCATTAAGTTTGGTGTCAAGTGCCTTTACCCACTGAGCCCTCTCTCTATCCTTCTGAGTGATTGGTTCATTCTGTGATCAAGTTTCATGCTATCAAGCTTCATGAAGAGACTGTGATGGCAGGAAGAGGTGATGTGTAAAATTAAGGACAAGGCATTGTAATCAGAAAAAGGATGCATTTATGTATGATGAGTACAGAAGAGAAGGCTGTAATATAAGATGCACCACTGAATTATGTAATAAATTAATGATGTTAACATAGCAATAAATTATGTGCCTATGTAAGCAACTTTGAATGAAAAAGACTAGGTATTTGAACATAAGAATTTTAGTTCTGTCTATATTAGCTTGGATGAAAAATTTGCCTGGGCACACTTTCAACCTTTTAAGGAGATGTCAATGTAAAGCAAAACATTCTTTCTATTCACTGTATCAGTGTAAAAAGGTTTTTTGTTGTTGTTTGGTTTTGTTTGTTTGTTTTTTTACAAGACTGGGTTTCTCTGTGTAGCCTGGCTGTCCTGGAACTTGCTCTGTAGACCAGGCTGTCCTCAAACTCACAAAGATCTGTGTGCCTCTGCCTCTTGAGTGCTGGGATTAAAGGTGTGTGCCACTACCACCCATCAACATAACAGTTCTTACATTCTTTCTTTGAGTTGGCATGCACAGCAGGTATTTCTTTTCTCACACAATGAATGCTCCCACACCATGCACTGGGCGTTTATCACTAAACCAGTCTATCAACTGCATTTGCACTTACCAATTTGAAAGAAGATAACAGTAAACTGATAATATCGCAAATCTTCATTTTGGAAAAATTAGGTCAGAGCAGTGATCTTATTGGGCAAAATTTTGACACCCCACCCTGTATTCAGTGACTGAGCATTGCTGGCTGAGCAGAATCATCTGTGTTTGACCTTACCTCAACTGATACAAGTGAAAAATCTGGTTTTTTGTTTGTTTGTTTTTTCGAGACAGGGTTTCTCTGTGTAGCTTTGCACCTTTCCTGGAACTCACTTCGTAGCCCAGGCTGGCCTCAAACTGCCTCCGGAGTGATGGGATTAAAGGCTTGGGCCAGCCCTGCCCAAAAATCTGGGTTTTTAATTGTTTGACCCAGTCATTAAGATTTTTATATATCAACTATTCTTTGGTGTATGATGCAATGTTACTCTCAGGCACTTAATGTTGGTCAAGATACAGTTAGATGTTCGTCAGGACTGTGAAGAAATTACACCCGGAATTCTTTTTTTTTTTTTTTGTTTTGTTTTGTTTTGTTTTTCAAGACAGGGTTTTTCTGTGTAGCTTTGAGCCTTTCCTGGAACTCACTTGGTAGCCCAAGCTGGCCTCGAACTCACAGAGATCCGCCTGGCACTGCCTCAGGAGTGCTGGAATTAAAGGCATGCGCCACCACCGCCCTGCACACCCAGAATTCTTTACTGAAGATCCAATTAAGCATTGGCTTCCAGGGCAGCGTTAGTTACTGTGTTGCTTTTCTGTTCCTGCCACAGCATATCACCACAAGTTTAACATCCTAAAACAACGAAGTTTTGCTTCAGATGAATTATTCCTCAGAGCCTCACAAGACAAATAAAGTTAGCATAGTGATGCTACCCTTAGAACTTCATGATAATCTGCCTCTAGACTCAAACAAATTATTGGTTGATTTAAATTGATAGAACAGAAGTTCCCATTTTCTTGCTGTTGATAGTATAAGAGACATCCTCAAGAGACTTCTAGGGGCCTCCGCATTCTTTGGTTAGTATTACTCATAAATATAAACTGACATCAATGATCTTAAATAAGGTGTTTGTCAGTGATTCAGAGAAGGAAGGAGATGCAAGCTGCAGGAAAATGTAATGGAATTCAGTTACTATCACAAAAGCTACTACTTAGAAAAGTCAAAGACTTTTCTTAAGGTCAAGCCATGGCTTAAGAAGTCTTGGTGATATTTTAGCTTTTGTATATCTATTAGCCTGTTCCTACAATGAGTTTCTTGTAATGCTATGTAGGCTTCCAAGCGCTCCTAACAGTGTATTTATCTAAAATAACTATCAAGCATCCAAGGCCAAACAATCTCCTGAACTAAGGTAACACCCTTATGGAAACACTTGTCTCCTAGGTCAGGCAGATAGCTTTATTTCTTGTGCAATTTGAGATGAGACCCTCCTTTTTTATACAGCCTTACTAACATTATAGGCTTAACTTCTTACCTAACCACTTCTAGGAATGTAGACTGACATAAATTCTCTTTTTGATATACTAACAATATTAGCACTCAGTTGACCTCTTCCCTTACCACTCCCCTTTTTGGGTTGTAAAAGAAAGCCAAATAGCCAGGCAGTGGTGGCACACTCCTTTAATCCCAGCACTCGGGAGGCAAAGGCAGGTAGATCCCTGAGAGTTCAAGGCCACCCTGGTCTACAGAGCGAGTTCTAGGCCAGGTTTCAAAGCTACACAGAGAAACCCTGTCTGGAAAAAATAAAAAACAAACAAAAAATGATTGAGCTGGAGAGATGGCTTAGAGATTAAGAGCACTGACTGTTCTTCCAGAGGTCCTGAGTTCAATTTCCAGCAACCACATGGTGGCTCTCAACCATCTGTAATGGGATCTGGTGCTGTCTTCTGGTCTGCAGGTATACATGCAGGCAGAACACTGTATATATAATAAATAAATAAGTCTTAAAAAATAAATCTTAAAAAAAGAAAGAAAGAAAGCCTAATGGTCACTGGACGAAGAAAATTCTTGTCTGCCTTCATGACCTTGTAAGAACTCAAGCCTGGTGACCTTTCTCCGCCAGAGGATTGCTGTTGCTTGGGTTTATAACTGGATACCTGAGAGACTTGGAGAGAACTGAGAGGTATAAGAAGAGAGAGGGGGATTTTGAAGAGTGAACTTGAGGATGAGATGGAAGACGAGGAAGAGCCAGATGGGTAAGAACAAGATGAGAAGAACCTAGATGAGTCAGAATTAAGATGAGAGAATTAAGATAGAACTTAGAAGGAAGAGCAGATAAAGGTAGAAAGAAATCAGGCAAGAAAGGAGCTAGGCATGAGAACAGAACTGAAGCTGTGTAGATAAGATTTTTCCCAGAGGAATAAAGTAGATAGACAAATAGCTTGATGTACTTAAATTCATTTCCCGAAAATAATTCTTGCCATTTGTAGTTTCTCTTCTAGGCCCCTGGGAAGAACATTATTAAAGCTGGATTCTTAATAATATTCGAGAGTTGACTAGGTGGAGCATCGGAGGCTTTTAGGGCATTGAAACTATTTGGATTTATACTTTAACTGTGCATACAAAGATTGTATACCTATGGCAACACCCATTGAATTGGGTGAAACAAAGAATTCTACTGTAGCATATATTACTTGATTATATACTGACATATAGAACCACATGTCTTGCCTGGTATATTAGCTTTTTTCTAATCGCTATGACAAAAGACAGAAGCAACTTAAGAGTTTATGTAGACTCATAGCTTAAGAGGACACAACCCATCTTGGCAGAGAAACATGGCAGCAGGGGCATAATTGAGGTCACACTGAATCTGCAGTCAGGAAGCAGAAGGAAATGAATACTCATCCTCAGCTTGCTTTATCCTTTTCTTCTTTCTATTCAGTCTGCATCCTCAGCTATGGTTAGATCTCTCCAGTTTGTCCCCTCTCTAAACACTCTCACTGACTTACCCAGGACTATGTCAGCTAGATGATTCTAAACCCAGTCAAGTTGACCATGAAGAATGCTCTGGTTAATTTTTTGTTAACTTGACACAAAGTAGAGTCATCTGGGAAGAGGGACCCTCAACTGAGAAAATGCTTCCATCGGATTGGCTTGTAGGCAAGTCTGAATTTTCTTGGTAAATGATTGATATAGGTGGGCCCAGCCTAATGTGAATGGCGCTACACCTGGATGGGTATTCCTGTGGTATCTAAAACAAGCAAGCCATGGGGAGCAAGTCGGGAAGCGTTGTTCCTCCATAGTCTCTGTTTCAGTCTCTGCCTTGAGCTCCTGCCCTGGTTTCTCGTATTAATGCACTGTGATGTGTAAGTGCAAGCTAAATAAACCCTTTTCTCTCCAAGCAAGTTGTGGCCAATGTTTTATCACAGCAGTAGAGAGCAAACCAGGGTAAAGATTGGGCACCATCCAAGGTAATACATTCGTACATTCATTCTACCCATCTTCCTGGGGATAAACATTGCAGTGTCAGTTTTGCCCTCGAGCTGCCCAGGTGACTAGGCTGAACAATCGCCAGCTTCTCTCCTTCTCCCCACCTCCCCCAAGTCTTTCATTTCTCTTCATCCGAGAGGACATCTTTAGTAAATAATTTTTATAACCATTCTCATCTCAGACTTTTGCTGCTAGGAAATCTCAAATATTTTACCCAGTCTGAAAAAGTTGCTTAAGAATGACCCCTGAGCAGGGCAGTGGTGGCGCATGCCTGTAATCCCAGCACTCGGGAGGCAGAGGCAGGTGGATCTCTGTGAGTTTGAGGCCAGCCTGGTCTACAGAGCGAGATCCAGGACAGGCTCCAAAGCTACAGAGAAACCCTGTCTCAAAAGAAAAAAAAATGAACCCCAAGTTACCAAAACCAAAAGAATACCAGAGACTAATGCTTCTGATCAACATGGACTAATGGGTATCAAATCACCTTCTCACATCAAACTACTGAAAAATAAGGACACCCTATATTAAAAGTTCTTTTATACCTTGGATATCAGGCAGTGTTTTTCTTTGGTTTCTGAGACAGCACAAATGACGAGAGTAGTGAGTTTGCCTGAAAAGCTTCCTGGCTGTGTGCTGAGAGGGGTACCTATGTAGTGCCAGCTGGGCTTGCCCAGCTAAGGAGGCAAGTGTGGGACTATAGTGATATTTTATTTGTATTGAAATGTGATTTTATTTGTATGTTAATAAAGTTGCCTTGAGGTCAGAGCAAGCCAGAGCAGATGCTGAGCAGTAGTGGTGCACGCCTTTAATCCCAGCACTTGGGAGGCAGAGCTAGGTAGATCTCTGTGTGTTCAAGGACACAGCCAGCATGGCAGACACACGCCTTTAATCTCAATAGCAACCATAGAAGACCTAGAGGTCTGTACAAACAGGCAGTGATGAGGAGGTCATGTGGCTGGGTTTACAACCAATGAGAAAACAGAACAGAAAATCTATAAAAAAGATAGGACACACAGAGGTAGCTCTCTTGCGGAGAGGAAGAACAGCAGAAGCAGTGAAGGGTAAGGTTTTCCGCTCTTGCTCTGACCTCGTGGTTTTTAACACTGCAATTGGTTCTGTGTTTCTTATTTAACAAGCTGGTTACAGCTACATTTGGCGCCCAACGTGACAAGAACTCACTTAAAAACTGCTTGCCTTGGCAGTGGGTCTGGCTTCCCGCCTAGGCGGGCCTGGCTCCCTAGCTCCGGCCTAGCCCCGGCCTAACTCGGGCCTAGCTTAGCTTAGAACACAGGCCCAACCTACCTTAGCTACAAGCGGTTACCACCGCAGCTGGAGTTACTTGCTTAAAAAGCTGGTGCTACGAACAACTCAGGCCTGTGGGAGCTATCACTAATTGCAGGAGCTACACGCAACTGCAGATAGGCTGCTTTTGGCTGAAACGCCAGCGCACGTGGTCGGTTGGAGCTTAAGGAAGCCAGAGCCCAGGCTTGACTCGGCTCAAACGGGAACATTGAAGTGGTTGGATTCAAGCTTTTAGCCCGAACGTGGCTATGCTTTCTTGCTTTCTCTCTCTCTCTCTCCTCTCTCTCTCTCTCTCTCTCTCTCTCTCTCCATTCCCACCTCAGATGCTACGTAGCTGTTTTGAAATTCCCTCGGATTTCTACTGTTCTACACAGAATTGGTAAGTCATTTATATTAGATATTTTAAAGGAAACTATTTAAAAAAGATTTTTTTCCACATTAAAAAAAATGGGTTTTATGTGTACATTGGAAGAAAATTGGGCTTTGTTTGAAATTTTAGGCAGTCTGATAATGGAACAATTATGTACATTATTAATCTTCTTATCCTTATTTTATTATTTAAAAAGATGGTCAATTTAAGTGCCAGGATAAAAATTTCAGAAAAACCTGTTAAACCTGTTAAAATGAATTATAGAGAAATTCAGATTCAGACAGAAGAAATTAACAGTGAAGTTGTTTCAGGATTGGATTATAAGGTTACAGAAAGAAAGCCTGTTTTCACACAATCACCTTTAATTTATCCAGTAACCATACAATAGCAACCTGGTCAAGTGAATACACAAAATATTTGGACTCCAGTTGAAATGTTAGACTTATGAAGGTTTAAGGAGGCAATAGTATCTTATGGCATGCATTCTCCATATGTAAAGCAAATGTTAAACTCCTGGTCAACTTATAATAGGATTATACCACAGGACTGTCGGGAGCTGGCACAGGCGGTTCTGGAACCCAGACAGAAGCTCCAGTGGCAAATGTGGTTCAAAAAGGAAGCTAAAAACATAGCAAAACAATGTAGGGATAGAGGTATACAAATCTTCCAGGATCAGCTTGTTGGAGAAGGCCAATATGCTGCAGTACAAACGCAATGTTTATTTGATATCCAAACTCTAATTCTATGTCAAATGGCAGCCTTGAATGCATGGGACAGAGTTGAGGAACCAGGAAAGAAAACTGAGTCATTTACAAAGGTTATACAGGGCCCAAAAGAATCTTTCACAGATTTCTTACAAAGACTGACTTCAGCAGTAAAGAGAATGGTCCCAAATTCAGAAGCTAGCCAGATAATAATTGAATCTTTGACTTTTGAGAACGCAAATGCAGCATGCAAGAGAATAATCAGGCCATTAAAGGCAAGATCTGCACCCTTGGAAGATTGGATTAGAGACACGGTTAATGTTGAGGCTCATGATCATGATAATATGTGGGTAGGAGAAGCAATTTCAAGAGGTTTGAGGAATGTCAGATGTTTTGGATGTGGAAAACAAGGACATTTGAAAAGGGACTGTAAACAGGGCACTTCTAGGAACAATGTTTCTTTAAGGAACAATGGCAACAGAATGCCACTTCCTTCTGGAGTATGTAGAAGGTGTGGTAAGAATGGACCAATGAATGTAGATCAACAAGGGACAGACAAGGTAATACTTTGCCTCAGTCTTTGGGAAACTCCCAGAGGGGCCTCAGGCAGGCCCCTACAGTGAATCCAGTTCAGACCTTTCCTGCAATCATTGAGGAGACCCCTACTCAGAGCAGTTAAATAACCAAATGCCTATTGGAATAAACCAAGCTACTCAGATTAATGGAACAACTGAGACAGAGAGAACAGAAAATTCAGGAGAAACCATAAAGAAAATTTTTTGGCAAACTTCTATAAATGAACAAAGACCAAAATTAACAATAAAAATAAATGGTGTTTTGTTGTCTGGTCTGGTAGACACAGGTGCTGATGTGACCATAATTGCACCAGAATTTTGGCATTCATCTTGGCCTCTTCAGGAGGTAAATGTTCAACTGTTAGGAATTGGAACATTATCTCAAGTGAAACAGAGTGCAAGATGGCTCGAATGTATATGCCCAGAAGGACAGAGAGGCAGATTAAAACATGTGGCTAATATAGCCATGAACCTGTGGGGTCGAGACCTGTTACAACAATGGAATACTCAGATTAACATCCCTCCAACCTCAGAAATAAATCATAAACTAGCACATGTTTCTGAGAGAAATATTAAAAGGTATTATTCTAATGAGTGGTCACAAGCCATCCATATTATACAAGAACAGGGCACAAAAACTGATGATCTTCCAAAGACACCAACAGCTCTACCTTTAAAATGGTTAACAGACAAGCCTGTATGGGTTCATCAATGGCCTTTAACAACAGAGAAACTCCAGGCTTTAGAAGAGCTGGTAGAAGAACAGTTAAATGCTCAGCATATTGAAGAATCTACTAGCCCATGGAATTCTCCTGTATTTGTTATTAAAAAGAAATCTGGTAAATGGAAAATGGTAACAGACCTTAGAGCAATTAACGAAGTAATTTAGCCAGTGGGCTCTCTACAATCTGGAAGTCCTTTGCCTACTCTGTTACCTAAAGGATGGCCTTTTATAGTTATCAATTTAAAAGACTTTCTTTTCAATACCCTTACAAAAAAAAGACAGAGAAAGATTTGCTTTCATGGTGCCTACTTACAATAATTCTCAACCGGTTAGAAGATTTCAATGGAGAGTCCTCCCACAGGGAATGTTGAATAGTCCAACCCTGTGCCAATATTTTGTACAACAGCCCTTGGAAGTGATATGTAAAAAATTTCCTAAATCTATAATTTATCATTATATGGATGATATTTTACTAGCTGACTCAAATGCAGATACTTTAGAAAAAATGTTTGAAGAAGTAAAGAAAATATTGCCTTGCTGGGGATTACAAATTGCTCCTGAAAAGATACAAAGAGGAGATTCTATTATTTAGGATATAAAATAGAGCTACAAAAAAATTAGACCTCAAAAGGTACAAATTAGGAGAGATCGCCTACAGACTCTTAATGACTTTCAAAGGTTATTTGGGGACATTTCTCATCTATGAACTATTGTTGGGGTAAAAAATGATGAACTGAATAATTTGTTCAAAACCTTAGAAGGTGGCAAGGACTTAAATAGTCCTAAAGAATTATCACCTGAAGCTGAGAAAGAATTGGCCTTGGTAGGAAAAAAAGCACATGAAGGACATGTAGATCATATTGATCCAAAGCTGGATTGCATTTTGGTTATTTTACCTTCTAGGCATTCTCCTACAGGAATATTAATGCAGAGAGAAGATATTATATTGGAATGGATATTTTTACCAAATAAACCAAATAAAAAATTAAAAACTTATGTGGAAAAAAATCTCTGACTTAATTTTGAAAGGAAAATTGAGACTTTGTCAATTAGCAGGAATAGACCCAGCAGAAATTGTTGTACCTTTAACTAAAGAGGACGTTGAAAAATTATGGACAGAAAGTGAATCTTGGCAAAGAGCTTACAGTAATTTTTTGGGAGAAATTAACAGCAAATATCCTAAAAGCAATAGAATTGATCTTATAAAGAAAGCTGATTGGATCTTGCCTCGAATTGTACATGAAAAACCCATATCTGGAGTTCGGACATTTTATACAGATGCCAACAAACAAGGAAAGGCAGGTTACAAATCAGAAAATTTAAGTAAAGTGGTTCAAAGTCCTTATAATTCAGTTCAAAAATCGGAATTGTATGCTATTCTGTTGGTATTAATGGATTTTTCAGAACCTCTCAACATAATTACTGACTCTTAATATGCAGAAAGAGTGGTATTACATATTGAGACTGCAGAATTTATCCCTGATGCTTCAGAATTAACTTCACTATTTATTCAATTACAAGATACAATCAAGGAAAGGAGTCATCCTTTAGATATAACTTACATCCGATCCCATACTGGTCTGCCAGGCCCTCTAGCACAAGGTAATGATGAGATTGATAAATTATTGATAGGAAATGTGCTGGAGGCCTCAGAATTTCATAAGAAACATCATGTCAATAGTAAAGGTTTAAAAAATGTTTTTTCCATAACCTGGCAACAAGCCAAGGAAATTGTAAAGAAGTGTCATACTTGTTCCTTCTACAATCAGACACCATTGACAGCTGGATGTAACCCAAAGGGTACTCAGAGGAATGAAATCTGGCAAATGGATGTGTTTCACTTTGCAGAATTTGGAAAACTGAAATATGTACACCATACTATCGATACTTATTCAGGATTTCAATGGGCGACTGCTTTGAGTTCTGAAAAAGCTGATTCTGTAATCACTCATTTGCTAGAAGTTATGGCCATCATGGGTATACCTGCACAAATTAAAACTGACAATGCTCCAGCATATGTCTCTATTAAAATGAAACAGATTTTTACTTATTATGATATAAAGCATATTACAGGTATACCACATAATCCTACAGGCCAAGCAGTTATAGAAAGACCCAACAAAACTCTAAAGGACATGATAAATAAACAGAAAGGGGTAACAAAAACCCCCAGAAATAGACTGCACAATGCTCTATTAACTTTGAATTTTCTCAATGCTAATGAGAAAGGAACAACAGCTGTGGAGAGACATTGGTTAATAGAAAAAAATACAGAATTAAATCAGCCTATATACTTCAAGGATGTGCTGACCTCAGAATGGAAACCAGGGTATGTGTTACGTTGGGGACGAGGTTTTGCTTTTGTTTCTGCAGGAGAAGATAAGCTGTGGGTACCATAAAAATTGATAAAGATTCGATTTGAACAAGAGAGACCTCTTAATTAGAGGAGGTGATAGTTCATCAACCAACATGACCATCCAGTTTAAACTCACTTATACCATTAATACATGCCTTTTCATTTAATCAGATGTAACTTGCCAAAAGGGAACCTCCCCAAAATTAGTCTTGGGGAAGGGTTTTTGTTTTTGTCTTTTAGGAGAATGAAGGCTAAGGAATCTGAAGAACACTGGACAAATGAGACAACTGAAGAAAAAGGACAAATCATCTATCCCAGGAAAAAAAGTAAAATGGCCTATTGGTATATCATCTACAAAATTTCATAAATCTTCCTAAATGTTTGTTTCTGCTCTTCTCTAAAAAATTAATACTATTGGTCGTCTTGTAGTCCCAGTTCAATTAAAGTTTAAAACTGACTTTGGAGTTGGAGAATGGCTCTCTCCTCCTTTAAACTCAAGCATGTTGTTAAAAGGAAAATGAAAAGTCCCTGTATCATACCAGAAGAAAGAGCCATCTTCTGACATGGGACAGGAGAAAAAGCAAATTAATTAAGGGACTATTCTATTACTAATCTCAATTCTTTGATTCTATTCTGATTCTTTAAACGTTTCTTAAAGTATGATTTTTATATCAAAATTTACAAGATATATATATATATATATATATATATATATATATTAAACTTTGTTAAGATAATAATGGTCATATAGAGTACTAATTAATTCTAGAGAAAAGGCTTCAATTAGCTGCGTATACATGTTTTTGCGTTTGAGTCTCTTTTCAGTTTTCTGCAGGAAATCACGGCCAGGCCTAACATCAACTGAAATCTCCAGGAAGAAGATGGGGCCCCACAATGACAATTCCACGTGGAAAATAATATCACTAAGCTGACAAACATCATCTACAGATCAGCTTTGGACTACAAAGTGCTTAGAGCAATTCTGAGATGGCTAGCTGAGATGATCCAGTTTCAAAGACTACCTGAATAAGGACTTGAGATAAACTCTGAACTTTGGCATTATGGATAACAAAGAATATAGTTACCTTTTCCAGAATTTGTCAATTAACCCAAAATTTTTCTTTTCAGAATAAAGACAACTTCGCCCGTACCCAGCAGGAAGCAATTTTAAGAATACGACGCCCACATTCCCAAAGGGGTGGTGTGGGGTGGGTGGTTTTTTGGTTTTTTTATGGGTTTTGGATCTGGGATAGTTTTCATTGTTTAGGAGGGTTGGTTACAAGTTGTTGTTAAGGGTTAGGAAAAGGGCTAGGCAAAAGGTGCTTGTTTAAAAAAAAAAAGAAAAAAGAAAAAGACAATTACTAGTTTTAAATACTTTACATTGGATTGGATTGTTTTATATTATATACAAATTATTATTATTATTGAGATTGAGATTGTTAGAATATGCCATATACATATTTCTAATCTTGCTCGAGATACTGTATTTATACCATTCATTTAACAATGTAATGCAATTTGCTAATCCTTGAATGTTAGTATTACCAACTATTAGGATATATAGAAATGAAAGTTAGTTGTTAGACATTACAATTGAACTTGTAGTCATAGTAGGTGTGTTTTCAAGATCAAACAAATATATTTTAGATAGACAGGTCATCTTCAAACCCTTCAGAGATCTACAGAATATGGCATTTAAAATGTTTTAATAACTTAGGAATTTTTCTGTTTTGTTATGACTATGAGACATGTCAGCTCCTGGCAGTACCAATCTACTTCAGAGAAAATATGGGCATATGGAGTTAACTTTCATTGTGGCAAAAGTTAGCCACTGGACAACAAAGTATCCTCAAATCAACTGCTGACAAACAGGACAGACAGGACATGAAACAAAGGACTACTGATTCTTACCAAAACAAGTGTGATTGTGGCTTTAACAAAAGGCATCTTCTGAAACCAGGACAATATGGCACCATCCCTGAAGTGAGTGGCCTTTGCAATCTGTAAAAGGTACTGTGCCCTTTTCTTCGAAGGCAGCTGAACAGGGAGTGGGCCAATGGCTTCTGATGTGCAATGGAACAGCAGATGAAACAGTTATTCTTGAAGAATAACTAAGCTCACCCCTCTCAATAGTAGACTGGCGTTTAATAGAGGGATGCGGAGAAGAACGGGATGCCGAGATGAAGCCACATATACACAGCCAATAAAAATGGACAGCTGAATTGAAGAAAAAACATCAATAATTTCCAGAATTTAAAATCCTGAATCATGACATGACACTAACAGAATTCAAGTGTTTCTGGTACATGGACTGCTATCACCAAATGTGAGGTCAAACTGTTGACCTTATATACGTCCTAGTTTACAAAAGATTCTGTCAGATATGCTAAGCTGAAGATGATGCCCCAACACTGTGGAGAAACCTCAGGTGACTGTCCAGGCAGCTGGCTGTTTCTGTCAACTCACTTTTTTTATTTTTTTGGAAGCTACTTGCATGCACTTCCTGTTTTTATTTTTAATAGGTAGTATTATTTCCTTCTTGGGTCTCTGAGGGAGTTGAAGATCAGTTAGTTATAGTTATAATTATCTTTGTTAAGGATTTCAGAAAAACTCACTAAGAGCTGTAAGTGTATAAATTTGAAAGACGTTATAAGACAGTTCCGTTAGCAATGTAAGTTAGGATAGAAAGTGAATCAGGTACATTTTGGACTTACCAAAATAGGATAGATAATGGAATTATTTTCTCTGAATTTGTCAAATGCAAATGGACTAGACATTGTTTAGGTATTTATTGTTTGTATATATGGTATATATATAGTTATTGTACTTTTGTATATAGTTTTTTAATATTAGTTATAACTTTTTCCTTTTTTTCTTTTTATTAAAATAGAAAAGGGGAAATATAGTGATATTTTATTTGTATTGAAATGTGATTTTATTTGTTGCCTTGAGGTCAGAGCAAGCCAGAGCAGAAGGTGAGCAGTAGTGGTGTACGCCTTTAATCCCAGCACTTGGGAGGCAGAGCTAGGTAGATCTCTGTGTGTTCAAGGACACAGCCAGCATGGCAGACACACACCTTTAATCTCAATAGCAACCATAGAAGACCTGGAGGTCTATACAAACAGGCAGTGATGAGGTCATGTGGCTGGGTTTACAACCAATGAGAAAACAGAACAGAAAGTCTTTAAATAGACAGGACACACAGAGGTAGCTCTCTTGCAGAGAGGAAGAACAGCAGAAGCAGTGAAGGGTAAGGTTTTCTGCTTTTGCTCTGACCTTGTGGTTTTTAACTTTGCAATTGGTTCTGTGTTTCTTATTTAACAAGCTGGTTACATCTACATGGGACTCTGGGGATCTGCTAGAAACCCAATAGTTAGAATCTCTAGAGCTGCTGCTGTGACATGGGGAAACAGTTCTAAAGGAATCTCAAGGGAATTTGAGTTTCTTGACATATCTTTACATGAGTCTGAGTAGTTCCTGCACGAGCAAACCAGCTAGGGGCAGAAGAATCCCAGGAAAAGACAGGGGACTCACCTCAAAGCCCTCACAAAGTTGAGGGTCTCTGAGACTTGTTGTTGTAGTAGCTAGTACAAATTACTCTGATCCATGAGACTTTGACCATGGTTTTCAAATCCCTAACAAGAACTGAAAAAGTAAAAGAAGTGATGAGAAATTACCACTGTATAGCATAAGAACCTGAATTCAGATCCTCAGTACCCACATTAAAAACACGGTTTGATATCCGGTTGAGCTTCCCTAATTCTAGTGCTGGGGCAGGGACTGGGAAGAAGTGAGTGGTTTGAGATAGGTGGATCAGTGGATTCCATTGGCCAGCTGGCTTAGTCAAACTGATCTGTTCTGGTTTTAGCCAGAGCTCCTGTGTCAGAAAAATGTGGTAGAGAGCAATCAAGAAAGACACCCAATGTCAGTCTCTGTCTTAAAACACACACACACACACACACACACACACACACACACACACACACACAGACAGAGAGAGAGAGAGAGAGAGAGAGAGAGAGAGAGAGAGAAATTAAGAAGTATAAATATTGAGCAATACCATCCTATAGGCTGGGATCCCAGGCTATAAACAAATAGAAAAGGAGCAAGTAAGCTGAAAACACCAACTTTCATCTCTCTGTGCTTTTTGACTATGGCTACAATGTGACTAGCTGCCCCACTTTCCTGGCCATCTTTGCTGTGATACACTGTCTCCCCAAAACCATGAGCCAAAACAAACTCTTTCTCTTTAAGTTGCTTCATGTAAGGTGTTTGGTCATGACAAACAAGAATTAATTGATATAGGGTGTATAAAGAATAAGTAAATTATAATGAAGCTATTAAGATGGGTCCTAACCTACTTTGACTCATGCCTATTGAAGGAAGAATTTGGCCATA
Organism: Onychomys torridus; assembly: GCF_903995425.1. NCBI lineage: Eukaryota > Metazoa > Chordata > Mammalia > Rodentia > Cricetidae > Onychomys > Onychomys torridus. Next base: position 35,332,063 of record NC_050453.1, read on the forward strand.
CAAAAACTACCATGGATAGATGAACACAAAATGACCACATGGGTCACAAAGGAAAGGCTGCCGCCACCTGCCAGCTAAGAAGAGCAGCCACAAGGGAAACTGAATCTGTCAATACTTCGATCTTAGACTTGTAGCTACGGGCACTGAGAAAATAAATGTCTTTTGTTCATGAAAGCAGTGGTGTTTTGTTATGGCAGCCTTGCCAACTAATATGGATAAGCAGGAGTCTTATCTATATTAGAATAAAGAACAGAGGTCTTTATTCACATAAACTGGAATCATGTGTTCCATTTGCTTTACATAATGAAAAAATGTTTCTTTCTCATAAAGATATAGAACTTGGTGGAGTTTTCTGGGAACAATAAAAGTCAGTTTCTTTCCCATGAGAGGAGAAATAATAATCAATGGCATAGAGATGATTATGAGGAATTTATCCCCGAAACAACCACTAAGAATAATAAGGCATCATAAACAATATGAAAAGCTATAAAAATAAAACTCTCACATATGGGGACAAAGTTGTACTAAATCTTTTTTGTCCTGCCAGCCAGCTCCCAAATAATGACATGGAGATTATTAATTAAGACTTGCTCCTAACTAGCTCTTAAATTAAACAATTTATATGAATCTATATTCTATCACATGGTGTTACCTCTCTTTCATCTTGCACCTCCTGTTTCCTCTCCCTGTCTCCTGACTTCTTTTGCATGTCTAGACTCCTCCTCTTCCTTTCTATCCCTAGAAATCCCACCTATAGATTTTGGCTAGCTATTGGCTGTTCAGCTTTTTTGTTTTGTTTTTGTTTGTTTGTTTGTTTGTTTGTTTGTTTTTTGAGACAGGGTTTCTCTGTAGCTTTGGAGGCTGTCCTGGAACTCACTTTGTAGACCAGGCTGGCCTCAGACTCACAGAGATCCACCTGCCTCTGCCTCCTGAGTGCTGGGATTACAGGCATGCACCACCACTGCCCAGCCTGTTCAGCTTTTTATTGCACCTATCACAGCAATACACCTTCACACAGTGTACAAATATCCCACAACACAAAGGCCAATATAAAGAGGCATCAAACTCTGCATAAGACTTCAGACATATGGAGAATAACAAACCTAAGGTCCTACATAGTCACGGAGTCTGGGGTCTGAATCCTATCATCCATTCACTCTACTTCTGGTGATATCCAGGATCTTCGCCCTTTCTTCTTATTTTTTCAGTCCAGCTAGGCCTAGATTAAGCCAAACCCTCAAGAACTTGGTGCACCGGTGGGTTTTGTGTCAACTTGACACAAGCTAGAGTCATCAGAGAGGAAGGAGCCTCAGTTGAGACAGTGCTTCTAAAAGATCCAGCCATAGGGCATTTCTCAACAGGAAAGGGCCCAGCCCATTGTGGGTGGTGCCATTCCTGGGCTGGTGGTGCTGGGTTCTATAAGAAAGCAGGCTGAGTAAGCCAAGGGAAGCAAGCCAGTAAAGCAGCACCCCTCCATGGCCTCTGCATCAGCTCCTGCCTCCAGGATCCTGCCTTGTTTGAGTTCCCTTACTGACTCCCTTCAAGGACCAGTACTGAAGAAGTGTAAGCCAAATAAACCCTTTCTTCCCCAATTTGCTTTTTGGTCATAGTGTTTTGTCAAAAGGATAGGAAACCCTAACTAGGACACAGGGGAAGTTTTGCATACAACCCAGTCTTAAGCCAACAAGTGAATTTCATTCTGAGTAGTTCTGCCAAAGAATGGTTCAAAGATCTTGGATCTTCTGGAAGAGCCAAGAAAGAAAGAAAGTCTGGTTTTGTCGTAGAATCAGAAGCATGAAGTCTCAGATAGGGACTGACACTGGTACCACCACCACCACCTTTGTATAATCCAGCTGCCATGTGAACCTAAGAATAAGCCTCACACAGATGAAACAGCTAAGGAATGACTGGACATGAAATTCTGACTATGTGATTTTAGACCTGAAGTTAGCCAGGCCTGACTGATAGCAGCACTAGCCTAAAATCTATAGTGATATGGGTAGTAAACTCCTTTCCTGCCATCCTTGAACTTAGGATTGCAATTGCCAGTATTTTTCAGCTAGACTGTCAGACTCATGACCATAATGACTGTCTTTTCAGTTCTGTTCCCAGAATCTGGTAAAGTACCCGACTCACAGAGGATATCATCAACATACGCTTCCTGAATGGATGCTGAGTTAATGTATTTTCCTACTTAAGCGTTTCAGAGACTAATAAACTTTCTGTGTATTTCTAGCTTTACAACATCACAAATATATTTAAGTATGAAGTGAATACATGACTCAGAGAACTCAATATTGTCCCCTAAATATCATCCCTTGCATTTTTGGTGGATGATATCATTGAATACTCTCTCTAACACCTCTGCAGCAAAAATTTACCCAAAAGACAATTAGTTTTCACTTCTTATCTGTTCATATCCTGTCTATCACCTCAGAGCAGACCTAGCAGCACTCTGATTTGGAATCATCCCCTTGGAAGCCCTTCGGACCTTCTTCAGGTTGATGTTACTCCTTCATTTGTTAATTCTCCCACTCACATGTTAACCTGGTGACTCATTGGTATATTGTTATATGACAAACAACGTTGGGTCTACAGGTAAACAGCACCTTATTTGCTTCAAGACTGAAGCCTGGCTGTTTCCACTGAGCTTAGCTGGAAGATCCTTCAGATCTTGGACTCTCTTGTGTACCTGTAGTCAGCTGCTGGGCTAATTGGCTGTTGGTTACCTGGTCTGTGGTGACCCTGGCTAGAACAGCAACAATTTGCTTTGTGCATATTTCATTACTTTATCCTGGAAGACTCTTGGGTTCAGGATATTACAGGATAAGGGATAGTGAAGGAAATTACTGATGACAATGTATAGTAAACACAAATCTAGACTTAATACAAGGAGGCTTTATTGAAAAGGGTCACTTCAAGGGGAGAATAGCATTGTTGCTGTGGGGAGAGGGAGACAAGAGTGAGCCAAGAGTCAGGCAAAAAGAGAGAGGAATAAACAAATTGAGACAGTCACCGAAGAGGTGGAACAGCAAGGCCTAGCTAACAGAAGCAGAAACAGCAGCATCTCAATACCTGGGCCTTGAAGCTGAAATGTTAGCCACTGACAATGTCTAAGGATTCTGCATTTTCTGGGCCTACCAAAAGCTACCGACACATGCAGTGCCTAGGGCCCGAGTACCTTGGCCTACACAGGAGTGCAGGGGTAGAGTGTTCCAAATACTGCGGCTGCTACCTGTCTGCTGCCACTGCTGGCTGCTATCCAAGGTCAAGGGGAATGACCCACTCCCCATAATTTCTATCCAGGTACAGCAAAAAGATGCCACCCGCTGATGATGGACATATTTGGTATGCTATGTCTTTTAAAAAAAATTTTTGGTATGCTATGTTTCATGTCTTAGGGGAAGGAAGTAATCAGAGTAGTTGCTAGCCTTATGAAGAGTTCATTTTATTTGAGAATCAAACATACATAATTATACCATCTCCTTAAGTATTGAGGAAAACAGGTCTTTGTGAATTGAAAATTACTTCACTCCATAACAGTGCCACTACTAACTTTGAGGAAGCTGCTCCTGATGTTTCTTTCCTTATACTATACATGCTTTTTGGTGTCATTTGCATGAATTTTTTAATAAATTAAGGATGTTCTTTTATTTCCAAGCTGCTAGAGATTCTATCAAGAATCAGGGTTCTACTGTGACAACTGATTCTTCTGCATATCATTTATCATATACCATTTACTATAATTTGGTGACATCCTTTTCCCACATAAAACAAATTCTTCCTGGTCACTGTAATTTTTGAAGTATGCTAATATCTCAATTTTCTTGTATTTTATGTCTTTGATGCCTATATTTGCAAGTGAAGTGTGTCATAGTTTTCTGCTTTTGTGCTTTTCCTGATCAGTTAATATAAATAGCTTTTATTAGCTTTGTAAAATTAGTTGAATAACTCCTTTCTCCTACACTAGTCTCTGGAAGTTTGAATGAGAAATACTTTTTTTTTTTTTTTTTTTGAGACAGGTTTCTCTGTAGCTTTTTGGAGCCTGTCCTGGACTAGCTCTGTAGACCAGGCTGGCCTTGAACTCACAGAGATCTACCTGCCTCTGCCTCCCGAGTGCTGGGATTACAGGCACGTGCCACCACCGCCCGTCGAGAAATACTTTTAAAAAGATATTTGGGGTTAGATAATTTCAACCTTTAACTTATTTTGATAATTTGATTTTTTAATTCTAGAAATTGATTATACCTGCTTTAAATTTTATTTTTTCATGAATTTGCTTATGTTTAATTTTTTTGTTTTTATTCTCTCTCATGTTACATGCTGACCAAAGTTTCCCCTCCCAGACTCTCTGCACCCCATCCCCCTTCACTCCTTCTCTCCTTCTCTTCAGAAAAGGGCAGGCCTCCAAGGGCTATCAGCCAAACATGGCATATCAAGTTGTGATAAGCCTAGGCACTTCCCCTCATATTAAGACTGGATGAGGCACAACCCAGTAGGAGAAAAAGGATCCCAAAAGCAGGCAAAAGAGTCAGAGACAGCCCTCATTCTCACTGTTATAAGTCTTACAAGAAGATCAAGTTACACCACTATAACATATATGCAAAGGGCCAGGTCAGACATATGCAGGATCCCTGATTGTCCATTCAATCTCTATGAGCCCCTATGAAACCAGGTTAGTTTATTCTGTGGATGTTCTTGTGGTGTCCTTGACCCCTCTGGCTCCTACATTTCTCTTCTCCCCCCTCTTCCATGGGATTCCTCTAGCTCTGCCTAATATTTGAGTGTGGGTCTCTGCATCTATTTCCACCAGTTGTTGGATGAAGCTTCTCTGGTGATGATTATGCTAAGCTCCTGTCTACAAGTACAGCAGAGTATCATTAAGAATCATTTCATTGACTTTTTTTTCCTGGACATGTTTGATTCTATCCTTGGTCTCTGGGCTATCCAGCCTCTGGTTCTTGGCCCTCGAGGCAGTATCAGGGGTGGGCTCCCTCTCACTGTATGAGTCTCAAGCTGGACCAGTCATTGGTTGGCTACTCTCATAATTTCTGCACCATCTTTTCCCCAGCACATCTTGCAGGCAGGACAAATTGTAGGTCTAAGATTTCATGGCTGGGTTGTTGTCCCAATCCCTCCACTAGAAGTCTTGTCTAGTTACAGAGATAGCCAGTTCAGGCTCCATGTTCATACCATACTAGGAGTTTTAGCTAGGATGACCTTCATATATTCATGGGAGTTTCCAGTGCACTGGGTTTCTATCTCATCCCTAAAATATCCCCCAGTTCCAGTCATCTCTCCCAGTTCCCTCTCCCTCTATTCTCTCCCAGTGTGATCCCTCCTGTTCCCATCCTCACCCACCTCCAGTCTACCCAAGATATCTATTCTAGTTCCCCTTCTCAGGGAGATTCATGCATGCCCCTCCTCCTTGAGCCCTTATTGTTCCTTCTCTGTGGGTCTGTGGATTGTAACATGATTATCATATACTTTACAGCTAATATCCACTTATAAGTGATAACATACCATATTTGTCTTTCTAGGCCTGGGGTACCTCACTCAGTATAACTTTTTCTAGCTTCATCCATTTGTCTGCAAATTTCATGATGTTATTTTTCTTAACAGCTAAGTAATTCTTCATTGTGTAAATGTACCCATTTTCTTTATCCATTCTTTTGTTGAGGAACATCTAGGTTGTTTACAGTTTCTGGCTATTATGAATAAAGCTGCTGTGAACGTAGTTCAGCAAGTAAGTGTTCTTGTGGTAGGATGGAGCATCCTTTGGGTATATGCTCAGGAGTGGTATTGCTGTACAAGTTTGCACTCCCACCAGCAATGGAGGAGTATTTCAGCTGATCCACATCCTAGCCAGCATTAGCTGTTGTTTGTGTTAATTGATCTTAGCCATTCTGACAGGTGTAAGATGGAATCTCAGACCAGCTTTGGTTTGTATTTCCCTGATGGCTAAGGATGTTGTTAAGTGCTTCTGGGCCATTTGAGAGTCCTCTGTTGAGAATTCTGTTTAGAGCTCTACCCCATTTGAAATTGGATAGTTTGGTTTGTTGTCTAATTTCTAGAATTCTTCATATATTTTAGAAATCAGTCCTCTAACATATGTGGGGTTGGTGAAAATCTTTTCCTGTTCTGTAGGTTGCTGTTTACCTTATGGAAGTTTTTCGGTTTCATGAGGTTCCATTTATTAATTGTTGACTTAGTTCCTGCACTATTGGAAGTTGTCTCCTGTGTTAATGCATTCAAGACTATTTCCCACTTTCTCTTCTATCAGGTTCTTTGTATCTGGTTTTATGTTGAGGTCTTTGATCCACTTGGACTTGAGTTTTGTGCAAGATGACAGAGATGGATCTATTTGCCTTCTACTGCTCCTACTACTGACATCCAGTTAGACCAGCACCATTTGTTGAAGATGCTTTCTTTTTTTCCATTGTATAATTCTAGCTTCTTCATAAAAAATCTGTTGTTAGTTTTGTGCTCTTTTTTGGAGGGTCTACCACCCAGCTCCCAAATAAACCACACATGGAGGGAGGCTTATTCTTAATTATGAATGCCTGGCCTTAGCTTTGCTTGTTTCTTTCCAGCTTTCCTTAACTTAAATTGCCTCTGGGCTTTTCCCATTCTCTTACTTCTGTAAATCTTACTCTTAATCCATAGGTTGCTGTGTAGCTGGCCCCTGATGTCCTCCTCCTTCTCTGGCTACTTCTTGCCTCCTCCCAGATTTCTCTTTCTATATATTTTCTCTGCCTATCCTTTCTCTTGCCTTGCTATTGACTGTTCAGTTCTTTTTCAGACTATCAGGTGTTTTAGACAGGCACAGTAACACAGCTTCACAGAGTTAAACAAATGCAACATAAACAAAAGTAACACACCTTAAAATAATATTCTGCAACAAAAATCAGATGTCTATAAGCTTGTAGATTTACATCTCAGTCTTCAATTCCATTCCATTGATCCACCTGTCTGTTTTTATGTCAATACCGTGTGTTTTTACTATTAAAGCTCTAAAGTAGAGCTTGAAATCATGGATGGTGATACCTCCGGAATTTCTTTTATTGTACAAGATTGTTTTAGCTATCCTGGGTTTTGTTGTTGTTGTTGTTTGTTTGTTTGTTTTCATATGAAGTTGAGTAGTGTTCTTTCAAGGTCTGCAAAGAACTGTGTTGGAATTTTGATGGGGATTGCACTGAATCTGTAGACTGCTTTTGGTAAGATAGCCATTTTTACTATGTTATTCCTACCCATGCATGAGGATGGGAGATATTTCCATCTTCTGATATCTTCTTCAAAGACTTGAAGTTCTTATCATACAGGTCTTTCACTTGCTTGTTTAGAGTTACTCCAAGATATTTTATATTATTTGTAGCTATTGTGAACAGTATAGCTCCCCTGATTTCTTTCTCAGCCTGTTTATCATTTGTATATATGAGGGATACTGATTTTTTCTTTTTAGTTAATGTTGTGTCCAGCCACTTCACTGAAGGTGTTTATCAGCTATGGGTGTTCCCTGGTAGAATTCTTGGAGTCGCTTATTTTCTTTTGTCTTTGGGTGAAATGTTCTATAGATATCTGTTAGATACATTTGAGTCATAATGTCTGTTAACTCTGTTTAGTTTTTGTCTGGATACCCTGTCCATTGGTGAGAATCAGATATTGAAGTCTCTTTGTAGCAGGAATCTTACAGGTCTTATTAATAAGAACAAACCTGAGGCCAGTTATTGGAGTGAATGCTAGAAGATCAGAGAAGCAGAACAAGCCATAGTTTCCTCACCTCGCCAGTTCCTCAGCTGGTCTTGTTTCCTCAGACTGCAAGCTTCTGAGTCCTCATCCAAATCGCTCTCAGCTGAACTGCTGCTCCAAAGCCTAAAAGCTTAACCAGCCAAATGCTTCTAGTTTCTGGTCTTCACGCCTTATATAATCTTTCTCTTTCTGCCCCCACTCCTTGGGATTAAAGGTTCACTTTCTGGGATTAAAGGCATGTGTCACCATGCTGGCTGTATCCTTGAACACACAGAGATCCACCTGACTCTGCCTCCCAAGTGCTGGGATTAAAGGCTTGTACCACCACTGCCAAGCTTCTGCTATAGCTTGCTCTGACCCATTTTTTAGCCACCATTTTTGGTTCTGTATATAGTGGCTGTCTGTTCTCTGACCCAAGATAAATTTATTAGAGTGCACAATATTTTGGGGGAACACAATACCACCACATCTCTTGATATTAACGTGTAGAGTTTGATGTATGATTTAAGCTTTAGTAATGTTTCCTTTACAACTGTGGGTGCCGCTACAGTTGTCTCTGGGATTGCCATTTCATAACTGGTTACTACAGCTAGCATAGTGGAGACCCTCACAGCAAAAGTAGCTACCACAGTTAATTAATCTTTCATTCTATTGGGCATGACAAATTTAGGTCAATAGTTATATACATTTCGATTGGCTTTGAAAGTTATAAATTTACAAACTCAAGTTCCATTTGCTCTCAGGATACCCTCTTACAAGGACTCCAGTTTGCAGTAAGGCTCATTAAGGAAGGGAATGGCTCAGTTGCCTTTAGCCTACCGGCTATGGGTGGGTTAAGACTTCTGTTGGTCTTTTCTGTGTTGAACACACAGATTGCAAGCCCAGCACCACTTAGAGATCTTTGGCAACAGTTAACCCTGCAGCCTGTATGATAATGAGTATTCAGAAACGGGTAATACCTGGGGTCGCTCACCAATCTATGACAGAGTGCTTGTGTGGCCTGGATAGGTGTCTCCATGACAGGTAAGGTGACCTGCTGACATCCTACACAACCTAAGTCAGAAGCTCATTTTTTAGTAAAAGGGGGGGACCTGTAGGTCCCTGGCTCCCGTTTTGTGTAACTGTTGCCTTGCTTGCTGACCTTGACCTTGATATCCTGTGAGATTCCACCCTCTTGAATGCTTAAGGGAAGCTCCTTGTCTGTGTATCCAGCATACTGGGCGTTAACAGCTTTGATGCAAGATTGTAAAACATCAGAAGCAGGGTTGGGGATTTAACTCAGTGGTAGAGCACTTGCCTAGCAAGCACAAGACCTGGGGTTTGATCCTCAGCTCCAAAAACAACAACAACAACAACAACAACAACAACAACAACAACAACAGAAAAACCATCAGAAGCCCTTCGGGGTTCTCCCATTGTGCTGTAAGCCTGTATTTAAGACCTCCTCCCTCCTTCAATAAATGGCATTTGGCATTCAAGAAAAGAAGAAGAGGGGGTCAAGATCATGATGGGGAAACCCACAGAGACAGCTGACTGGTGCTAGTTGGAGCTCACTGATTCTGGACTGACAGCTTGGGAACCTGCATGGGACCAAACTAGGCCCACTGAATGTGGGTGACAGTTGTGTGGCTTGATCTGTTTGTGCGAGTCCCTGGCAGCAGGAACAGGACTTATCCCAGGTGCATGACCTGGCTTTTTGGAGCCCATTCCCTGTGGTGGGATACCTTGCTCAGCCTTGATACAATGGGGAAGGCTAGGCACTCCTTCAACTTGGTATGCCAGACTTTGTTGACTACCATGGGAGGCCTTACCCACTCTGAGGAATGGATGGGGGCATAGTGGGAGGGAGGTGAGGAGGCGGGAGAAGGGGAGAGAGGGGGAACTGGGGTTGGTATGTAAAATGAAAAAATGTTAATTAATGCCCCAAAGAAAACAAACAAACAAACAAAAAACAAAAAAAAACAAATGTGGGTGCCCTGGCATTTGGGGCTTAAATTTTCACAATTGAAATGGCATCTTGGTGGATTTTTCTGTTGCTAAGTATGAAGTATCCTATCTCTTTTGACTAATTTTGATTGGAAGCCTATCTTATTTGATATTAGAATAGTTACACCAGCTGGCTTCTTGGGTCCATTTACTTGGAAAATCTTTTTCCAACCATTTACTCTGAGGTAATGTAATGACTATATTTGAAATTGAGGTGCGTTTCTTGTATGCAGCAGAAGAATGGATCCTGTTTTGAATCCATTCTGTTAGCCAGTGTCTTTTTATTGGGAAATGGAGTCCATTGATATTGAGGGATATTAATGTTTAATGATTGTTAATTCCTCTTATTTTGTTGTTGTTGTTAGTGTGTGTGTGTTCACCTGTGAGCATATGTACATGCTACTCTTCTTTTTGTTTTTGTTGGTGTGAAATTATTTTTTTTCCTGTGTTTTCTTAGGTGTAGTTAACCTCCTTGTGTTAGAGGTTTCCTTCTTGTACCTTATGTAGAGCTGAATTTGTGTACAGATATTAAATTTAACTTTGTCATGATATATGTTGTTTTCTCCATCTATGGTGATTGAAAGTTTTGCTGGGTATAGTAGTCTAGGCTGGTATCTGTTGTCTCCTTGAGTCTGCAAGACATCTGTCCAGGCCCTTCTGGCTTTTAGTGTCTCTGTTGAGAAGTCAGGTGTAATTCTAATAGGTCTGCATTCATATACCTTTTAATACTCTTTGGTCTATGCGTTTAGTGTTTTGATTATTATGTGGTAGGGAGCTTACTTTTCTTGTCTAATATTTTTAGTGTCGTATAAGCTTCTTGTACCTTTATAGGCATGCCCTTCATAAGGTTAGGAATATTTTCTTCTATGATTTTTTAAAAATTATTTTCTATGCCTTTGAGCTTGGATTCTTCTTCTTCTATTCCTATTATTCTTGGGTTTGGTCTTTTCATAGTGGTCCAGATTTCCTGGGTTTTTGTGTCAGGAATTTTTAATATTTAACATTTCAATTTGTTTTAGTGCATCTTCTGTGCCTGATATTCTCTTTTTCATCTCTTATTGGTGATGGTTGCATTTGTAGTTCCTGTTTGCTTACCTTAATTTTCCATCTCCAGAATTCTCTCAGTTTGGGTTTTCTTCATTGCTTCTATTTCCATTTTCAGGACTTGAACAATTTTATTTATTTACTTCATTATTTATTAATTTTCTGTCTAAAGGCCTCTATCATCTTCACTAAATTGGTCATTTTCTCATGCTTCAGCTGTGTTGGAATACCCATGGTTTGCTGTAGTAAGATAGCTGGGCTCTGGTGGTGCCATATTACCCTGGCTATTGTTGATTGTTTACTTATTCTGGCATCTGGTTATCTGGGTTTGGGGTAATTATAGGTTTAGATGCCAATTTCTGAGTTTATCTTTGTTGGATGAATTTTTTTTTTACTTTGGTTTCTTTTTTCTTTCTGGTCTTTTGGCCTGAGAGGTCTGTGGGTCTGGTGACTGGTGAATCCTCAGGTATCCAGTAGGTTATCTCCATGAGGGTTTTAGTGGCTTGTATGACCATGGGATTTTGGGTGCCAGTGTTGCCTCTGGGTTTCTGGATACCAAAGTAGCCTCTGGTAGAGCAGGGGACTTCTGTTGGAGTTGTGGGGTAGGATATTGCTTATCTTTTTTAAACCTCCAGTAATTCTGTGTTTTATTGTGAGCTTTTCAAAAAATTTTATTACTATAATGATCATTTTACTTCTAATGTTTGATAACATTGATAAAATAATGAACTTTATTTAAAAGAACAAGCAAGACAATTGATAAAAGGCAATTTTGGGTCATAAAACACTTCCCCATAGTGGTTGTTTGAATGAGAATGGTCCCTACAAGCTAATATATTTGAATGCTTAGTTCCTAATTGGTGGACTATTTTGGAAAGGATTAGGAGGTATAACTTTGTTGGAGGGGGTATGTCACTAGGAGTAGGCTTGGACGTTTCATAAGCTCAAGCTAGGATCAGTCTCTCTCTCTGTCTCTCTCTCTGTCTCTCTCTCTCTCTCTCTCTCTCTCTCTCTCTCTCTCTCCCTCCTGCTTGTGGATCAGTGTAGTGTAAACACTCAGCTACAGCTACAGCACCATGCCTCCTGCCATGATGGTCATGGACTCAGCCTATATAACTGTAAACAAGTCCCCAATTAAATACTTTCTTTTATGAGTTGCCTTGGTTATGGTGTCTCTTCATGGCATCACAAAAGTAACTAGGGCACTGCCAAAGACTCTTTTTAAACTTGCTTTTTCTAAGTGGGTCATTCTGACAAACATATTTAGTGACTAATGTCTAATTTCTGTATTCTGAGCAGCTGCTTCCTTGTCTAATTTCCATATATGCAATTATTGTCCATGCATTTTCTTCTCCTTTTACCTTGTTTTCTTAGTGTCCTCCATTCCCTCTGGCTCCTACACTCTTTCTGTCTCCTCTTCTTCAGGGTTCCTTGAGTCCTGAGGAAAGGGCTTTGATTGAGACATCCCATTTAGGACTGAGTGTTCCAAGGTCTCTCACTCTGCGTTTGTCTGGTTTTAGGTCTCTGCATATGTTTCCATCTGCTGTAGGCACTGCTTGATGATGGCTGAGCAAGGCACTGATCTATAAGTATAGCAGAATGTCATTAGGAGTCATTTTATTGCCATGTTTGGGGCTGGAGAGATAGCTAGCTCATTGGTTAAGAGAATTTGCTACTCTTGAAGAGGACTGGGGTTCAATTTCTAGCACTCACATGGTGACTCACAACCACCTGTAACTCCAGTTCCAGAGCACCCAATGATTCTTAAGGCTCTGCAGGAACCAGATACACACACTCAATGCACATACATGCAGCCACTAACGTATAAAACAAATAAGTCTTTAAGAAAGTAAAAATGAAACAATTAATACCAACGTTGTTTGAACTTACCTGTTACACTTCTTCTAGAATTATCATTTGATTAGTTTCATTCTGCCTAGTCACAGTGAAAAATAGATGTAGCATTGCTCCAATGCCTGCACTATACACATTTATGTACAGAGCATTATGCTTAGCATGTTCTGTGTTCATTGCTTTTGATTATGTCAGGCTTTCCATTTTTATTCCTTCTTTTAATGTATCAGGTATGCATAATTTATAAACAAGATTTAGGAGCATATTTCTGTTGTATGATATTTTGTTTGTGTTCTGAAAAATAAAGCTTTCCTGGAGATCATAGGGCAGAGCTAGCCACTAGTTATCCATAGAGGCTAGGCAATGGTGGCACACACCTTTAATCTCAGCACTTGGGAGGAGGAAGCAAGAAGATCAGGAGTTCAAGGCCACCCTGGGCTACATGAGATTGAACCAGTCTGAAGGAGAAACAGAGCTAGGTGGTGGTGGTACACACCACCCACTTGGGATCTCATGCCTTTGATCCCAGCACTTGGGTGGCACACATCTCTAATCCCAGCACTTAGGAAATAGAGACAGGAATAAAAGGCATTCAGGATCGCCCCCATTCAGTCTGAGGATTTATTGAGACTAGTTCCTCTATTTGGTCTGAGATTTTTGTAGAAATAAGAAGTCTAGTGGCTGCTGCTCTGCTTCTCTGATCTCCAGACAAGCTTTATTTGTCAGAAAACAAATAAAATATCATACACCATATTTCATAACTGTTTTAAATTCAAATTATTACATTATGATTACAGAATTTTTCTTGTGTACATAAATTTCTTGGAATCATTAGACATTCTTTGTAAACTAGTTGAGGGCCATTTTTTAATGTTCTGTGAATTAAATAAATTAATTTTGCAAGTTATTAGTAGTGTGTTTTAATGCTTCAACATAGTCTTATTGAAATTTTGCATGTTGTAATATCAGCTTCTAGAATCTAAGTTTTGCCTAAAATCTTTGTTTTGGTAATTCTTATTTTTTTAATCTCAAAGCCTATATGATTTGATTTATACTCAGGTCCATTATTATTGTTTCTTTGATAAAACTGTTATATTCCTTTTCAGCTTTTTTATTGTTGCTAATAGTTTTTTTCCATAGGTGTTTTTTTTTTGTTTGTTTGTTCTTTTGAGGAGAGAGATTTTGGTTTTTTTCTTTGTATTTTGAAATAAGACATCACTATGTAGCCCAATCCTATTGCCTCTGCCTCGTAAGCACAGGGCTTCACAGAGAGACATCACAGAGAGACAGAATGCTAGAGATCAAGAGCCAAAGTTGTCTTGAGCTTTCTTCAGCCCTCTTTTCAAAGAGTGTTACAATTACTTGTGTGAATGCAAACCACAGTGCATGTATGTAGGCCAGAGGACAACTTGTGGGGATCCATTCTCTATTTCCAACATGTGAGATCTAGGGATCAGATTCAATGCCTTGGCCTACTGGGTCATCTCACTGGCCCTTCAGTAGACATATATTACCATCTCTGAGATGTAACTAAACTAACACATTTGTAGCTGTTGGGTAGAACTTTTAGAATATATTAACTTAGCAAACAACTAGCTTCTATCAACCCAAAGGCTAATAATGTCACATAATGATATCTGAAATATGTAGCAGAGCCTTCTCTGCTTCCTTATAACCTTCTGCCTGAGGTCTCCACCAAAGTATTTGATAAATTCATGGACTTATGGCTTTTATCTTGTTGTTCTATGATTATAAAAATTCTTCCTTGATATAATGTGTTGTTCTTGACAACCTAACCATGTTCCTGGGCTATGGCTGTTCATATTTGGCTCAGAATAAACTATATTTTATCCATTCATTTAATCAAGAAGAATGAAGATTATTTCATGGTTTCTAGAGGAAAGATAGCAGAGAAGCCAACTTCATTAGTTTACAGACAGTAACTGGAGAATTTTTGGTTGCTAGAAAGGAATCATTTATAAATGTGGACATCGTGATGCAGTAGGTGGAGGAGAGAATGAACTGAAATGTTCTAATAATACCGAAGGAACATATGTGGGTGTATATGGTACTGTTATGCCAAAGATTTGCTAATGACTTAAATGACTGCTAACATAGAGATGAAGACAATAATGTGAGTTAAGAACAATCTAGGACCTTGTTCACACTGTGCTGGTGATACCTTGAACCCAGAGCCCTTGAAAGAGACCCAGGCTGATACCCCATCCCTCTTAATCAAGTGCTCAGTTCTCAGAGAAGGAGACAATCTTACTACTGTCCTCAACTCCATTCCAAACCCCTGGTTCAGATATTTTGCCTGAGGGAGAAGAGTCCTCTGTATCAGACAATGCCTAATCTTGTTCCAAAGGAATTAACTTCCTAATTCTAGCTCTAAGGACATAAAAAGGAGAGGTGGTAGGGAGAAGGGAAATAGGGAAGAGATTCATGAATTTGATAAAAATGTAAACTGGATTATAAGCTAGCTGGCTTGTAAAAGAAAACTAGGGTCTAAAAACACCAATGAGAAGTCTCCTTGAACTCAAAGTTATCAAACACTGACCTCAAAATAGTTCCATGAAACAAGTTAAATTTGATTAAAATATTAAGGAGCAGTCTAGGCTCTTGGGCATTGTTCAAAACAAGAAGTTGGAACTCAAATCATCAGGCTCATGAAGCCAGGGTCTTTAGCTACTTAAATATTCCATTTGAATTACAGTTTGTTTTTATAGTTATTTTAAGTACAATTACTTACTTGGTCTCTCTTTTTTTTGTATGACTGGTATGAATATACAGAAATGCTTCTGACTTTTGAATGTTGATTTGTGTCCTTCAATTTAGAATATTTTATATTGTTTGGTGGTTCCTCCAAGATTTTTTATATGTTAAGATGTGTCATAAGTGATGGCTATTTTACTTCTTTTTTTTCTCATTTAGACTCCCTTTACTTATTTCTTTGTATTATTGCTCTGGTGTAGCACGAATTCTACTTGGTCTTAATAATAAAACCCGGAGTCAGATATAGGGGTAAATGCTGAAAGATCAGAGAAGTAAAGGAACTAGCCAAAGTCATTTCTTATCTCCATGACTTTTCAGACCAAAAAAAGGTCTGAGCTCCTGTCTCCTCCCACCTTATATTACTGTTTCCATCTCCCTAGTGCTGGGATTAAGGATGTGAGCCTTCACCACCTAGCTGTGTTTCTCTTTTAGACTGGATCAATCTCATGTAGCCCAAGGTGGACTTGAACGCCTGATCTTCCTGCTGCCTCTGCCAAAGTGCTGGGATTAAATGTGTGTGACACCACCGCCTGGTTAACTAGTGGCTAGCTCCACACCCTGATCACCAGGCAAGCTTTGTTACAGCACAAACACAATATCACCACATTTCCCCCTTTTTGTCTAAAATTAAAAAATATATAACTAATATAAGAAAAATTATATACAATAAGTAAAATAACTATTTATAATATATACAGGCAATAAACACATCAACAATGTCTAGTCCATAGACATTTGACAAATGTAGCTTCAATGTGGGACTGGAATTTCCACATACGACCTTACAAAGCTTAAAAAAGGGTTCTATACACACAAAAATGGAGCCTAGAGCAGCTTCAAAATTCATGTCTCTCATTGCAGGCCTTGTACAGAACTGAGTCCCCTGGTCACAAAGGGCTTCATCTGCAACATGGCAGACTCACATGGCCTCTCATAGGCCTTGGTACAAAGAGGCTTCTCCCAGCCACTGTCTGTGGGCTCCAGAGCACAGACATAGGCTTAAGAACACAGCTGCATGCTACTTAGTACTTCTTTCCAGAGTTGGGGCAGTGAGCTCAACTCTTGATGGTACCTCTGCTATGAGACCAGATGCTCTGAGGACCTCTGGGGAAGAACCAACCACAATGTGCCAGTGCCATTCACTAAGCTGAGCAGTACAGACAGCTCACAAAGCAGTTTTAGATCCATTTCATGTGATTTAAAAAAAAAAAAAAAAACAATACAGATACACAGCAGGGCACATTCAGACAGAAAGGCCTCGAAACGGGTCACAATATGTTTAATAAATGTGCGTAGGCTTGGGAGAGAGAGAATAAAAGATAGACACAGTCATAGATTAAAAGTAATTTAAAGATAATAAAATGAGGTCCTTAAAAAAGGAATAGTGTAATAACAATTATAATAAACCATATAAAGATGGAAAACACACAGAGTCTGGATTATGCATATTATTGTGATTTCTTTGAAATTTTTTTGACTGTTAATGAACTAACTGCTGAGAGGCATTTGATTGTAGGGGCTGCTAACTTAAACCAACATATATATATGTGTGTGTGTGTGTGTGTGTGTGTGTGTGTGTGTTTATATAGTTTTTTTTTTTTTTTACAGGGTTTCTCTGTAGCTTTGGAGCCTGTCCTGGAACTTGTGGTGGGTATTGTGTTCCCTGAAATATTGTGTGTTCCCCGAAATAAACATAGCTGGGGTCAGAGAACAGACAGCCACTAGAACAAAGCCAAAAATGGTGGCTAGAAAATGGGTCAGAGCAAGCCATAACAGAAATTGGGCAGTGGTGGTGCACGCCTTTAATCCCAGCACTTGGGAGGCAGAGCCAGGTGGATCTCTGAGTTCAAGGCCACTTTAGAAACAGCTAAGCATGGAGAGCCATGCCTTTAATCCCAGAAACCCAACCTTTAATCCCAGGGAGTGGGGGCAAAAAGAGAAAGGTATATAAGGAGTGAGGATCAGGAACTAAAGGAGTATAGCATTTGGTTGGTTTAGCGTTCAGGCTTTGGAGCAACACAGTTCAGCTGAGATTCATGTGGAGGAGGGCACAGAAGCTTCCAGCCTGAGGAAAAAGGATCACCTGAGGAACTAGAAAGGTGAGATAGCTGTGGCTTGTTCTGTGTCTCTGATCTTCCAGCAATCACCCCAATAACTGGCCTCAGGTTTGATTTCATTAATAAGACTTTTTAAGATTCCTACTACAGGAACCCTTTTTGTAAACCAGGCTGGCCTCGAACTCACAGAGATCCACCTGCCTCTGCCTCCCAAGTGCTGGGATTACAGGTGTGCACCACCACCACCCTGCCAACATATATATTTTAAAGGTATCTTTACTTCAAAATTTGGGTCTAAGGATATGTTGCTTTGGAAAAGAGGTTCTGCTTTTGTTTCCACAGAAGATGAAAAGCTATGGATTCCTTCCAGGCTAATATGGTGTGATCAAGGAAGACCCCCTGAGAGGTCTCTGATAGGGCAATGGCACAGATGATCCAACATTCAGAGCAGCTTCAAGGCAACTGGCTGAGATGATGCAGCCTCACAGACCACTACAGCCAAGACTTGATCATAATTCTAAATTTTCTCAGTGTCCCTCAAGATCACCAGTGCCCACCAATCAGCAGGAAGTAGTCTAGAGAAGTACACCCAAATACCCAAAACATTGTTTATAAATGTTTGTTTTCATTTAAGGGGGGTTGGTTATAAATTGTCAATGGTCATAGTCAATCATTTTCTAAAAAAGAAAGGGGGATAGGATATAAAAATGATGGGGGTAGCATACCAGATAAGCATTTTCTTTCTTTCTTTCTTTCTTTCTTTCTTTCTTTCTTTTTTTTTTTTTTTTTTTTTTTTTGGTTTTTTTGAGACAGGGTTTCAATGTGTAGCTTTTTGTGCCTTTCCTGGGACTCACTTGGTAGCCCAGGCTGGCCTCGAACTCATAGAAATCTGCCTACCTCTGCCGCCCAAGTGCTGGGATTAAAGCCGTGCATCACCACTGCCTGGCCAGGTAAGCATTTTCATTCTCACAAACCTATTAAAGCTGGAGCAGTACCTACTTCTCAGGAGTGGCTCTGTGCAACATTTTTTTGCCTCCTGAAATTCATTTAGCCCCCTTTGAAGATACCTTAAAATTTGTGAGTCTGAATGTAGCCATTATCAGACCATTAGTTCTGCTCCTTGTGAGGTGCCTGTTTTTCCTTAGTTCTTAGTAGTTATTTTACAGAGCTGCCAGCTTAAGTCGTGCTGGGATCAAGAATAATGGGCCTCGGCAGTTCGTGTTCCTGGGGTTGTGTCCATGCCAATGGATACCCACACGCTCCAGAAGAGAATTTGACATTGCTGCTGCCGTTGTTGCTGTTATAACAGTGACGACCACCACTACTACTGTCTCTGGGATTGCCATTTCATAACTGGTTACTGCAGCTAGCACAGTGGAGACCCTCACAGCAAAAGTAGCTACCACAGTTAATTAATCTTTCATTCTATTGGGCATGACAAATTTAGGTCAATAGTTATATACATTTCAATTGGCTTTGAAAGTTATAAATTTACAAACTCAAGTTCCATTTGCTCTCAGGATACCATCTTACAAGGACTCCAATTTGCAGTAAGGCTCGTTAAGGAAGGGAATGGCTCAGTTGACTTTAGCCTACTGGCTACGGGTGGGTTAAGACTTCTGTTGGTCTTTTCTGTGTTGAACACACAGATTGCAAGCCCAGCACCACTTAGAGATCTTTGGCAACAGTTAACCCTGCAGCTCTCACAAGATTGAGCCTATATGATAATGAGTATTCAGAGATGGGTAATTCCTGGGGGGTACTCACCAACTATGACAGAGTGCCTGTGTGGTCTGGACAGGTGTCTTCATGATGGATAAAGTGACCTGCTGACGTCCCATGCAACCTAAGCAGAAGCTCATTTTTTAGTAAAAATGGGGGGACCTGTAGGGCCCTGGCCCCTGTTTTGTTGCCTTGCTTGCTGACCTTGACCTTGACATCATCCCTATGTTAATTCCCTGCGAGATTCCTCCCTCCTGAATGCTTAAGGGAAGCTCCTTGTCTGTGTATCCAGCATATTGGGTGTTAACAGCTTAGATACAAGATGGGGGTGGGGTGGGAATTTAGCTCAGTGGTAGAGCACTGGCCTAGCAAGCACAAGGCCTGGGGTTTGATCCTCAGCTCAAAAAAAAAAAACCCCAAAAAACAAAAAACAAACAAACAAAAAAACCAGAAGCGAACTTCTGCCCACCAGGGTTCTCCCATTGTGCTGTAAGCCTGTATTTAAGACCTCCCTCCTTCAATAAACAGCATTCAACATTCAAATAAGAAGAAGAAAGAAGAAGAAGAAGCAGAAGCAGAAGGAGGAGGAGGAGGAGGAGGAGGAGGAGGAGGAGGAGGAGGAGGGGGTCAAGATCATGTCATGATGGGGAAACCCTCAGAGATAGCTGACTGGTACTAGTTGGAGCTTACTGACTCTAGACGACAGCCCAGGAACCTGCATGGGACCGAACTAGACCCACTGAATATGGGTGACAGTTGTGTGGCTTGATCTGTTTGTGCGAGTCCCTGGCAGCAGGACCAGGACTTACCCCAGGTGCATGACCTGGCTTTTTGGAGCCCATTCCCTGTGGTGGGATACCTTGCTCAGCCTTGATACAATGGGGAGGGGCTAGGCTCTCCTTCAACTTGGTATGCCAGACTTTGTTGACTACCATGGGAGGCCTTACCCACTCTGAGGAGTGGATGGGGGTAGAGTGGGAGGGAGGTAAGGAAGCAGGAGTGGGGGAAGAAGTGGGAACTAGGGTTGGTATGTAAAATGAAAAAAATTTTAATAAATAAATATATTTAAATCGAAAAATGATGGGGAAAAGGGTAAATTATATGATTAAAAAGATTGATTATTGAATATACTTTAATACAAAAAACAACTGTTAATGTCAAAATATTTTACATTGGTATGGATTTTGGTTTATTGATACAAGCTTAAGGTATACAGTATGTTTATTTCTACTCTTTGTTTAAGGTATTATGTTTATGCAGCTCATTTAAAAATGTAATGTATAACTAATAAATACAGATTAATAGTTAGTCATCTATAGTAGTCAAAATTATAGCCATATTATTTAGGTTTTCTAGGTATACAGAGATATATTTCAATTAGATAGGGAATCTTCAAACACTTCAAAGATATGTAGAATATAGCATTTAAAATGTTTTAGGAACTTAAGACTTTTTTTGACAGTGAGACATGTCTGCTCCTGACAGCATCAATTACTTCAAAGAGGATGATGGATTTCAAAGAAACTCCTTATGGATTTTGCTTTCAATGTGACGAGGCTAGCAAGAAACTGCTCTTGCCTGGACTGCATGACAGTATGCTATATAAGCTGGGCATACAGGACCTACAGGAGAGCAACTGCTCAACTTTGCCCAAAACAAGGCAGGATGGCTCTTCAGGTTCTGGCTTCACAGAAGAAACTGTCAGACATTCTGTAGGAGACAGAGGGAAGTGATTGCTGAAATTTGCCAGTATAGGTGGGACAGTCCTTCAAATCTCCTGCTTCACTAAAAAGTCTGCCAGAGACTCTAGACCTATAGGCTGAAGATGGATTCCCCAAAGTTACAGAATAATTTTGAGTGACTATCCAGGCAGCCAGATGTCTGTCATTTATAGAGTATTGGAAGTTACTTGAAATGCACTTTCTGTTTACTTAGGTGATATTATACCCTTCTGGGGTCTTTGATGGAGTTGAAGACTAAATATTTATAATTATAGTTTTCCTTAGTTATGATAAAAGATAAATAAGATATGAAACTTTAGACTCACAAAGATAGGACTGATGATAGAATATTTTCTTTAATTTTCCAATACAAATAGACATTGTAACTCTAATTCTTACTTGATAACTGTTTTTGTTATATATAATTTTACTATGTTAAAGTTAAAACCCTTTCTGCTTAGACAGAAAGAAGGAAATGCTGTGGGATATCCCTCTGTACATTGTGAATGTTTGTTGCTCTCATTGTCAATAAGAAATCTGATTGCCTGGTAGTCAGGCAGGAAGTAGAGGTGGTACAACTAAACTAAAGAAGGCAAGAGAGTGGCAGAGTTGGACAGACACCAGCAGCTGCCAAAAAAGCAAGATACCAAAGCACCAGTAAGCCATGGGCCATGTGACGATACAAAAAATGGGTTAACTTAAATGTAAGATCTAGTTAGCAATAAGCCTGAGCCAGTGGCCAAACATTTATATTAATATAAGCCTCTTAATGATTATTTGGAAATGGCTATGGGATGGAGTAGGACAGAGAAAAAGCCTCTGTTTATACTTTGGCTACAATGTTTATGCTTTACTGACAAAAGAAAAGAAGTGGTGAGGCTGGGTGATGGTGGCACATGCATTTATCCCAGCACTCAGTAGATAGAAGCAGGCAGATCTCTGTGAGTTCAAAGCCAGTCTGTTCAATAAAGAGAGTTCCAGGTCAGCCAGGTTACACAGAGAAACCCAAAAAAAGTGATGAAAAAGGGCATTTCCAGAATTTAGAAGCCTTTCAACTTTTCCTCAGTTTGATTTTAGACATGAACTTACAGGAGATGGCATTTATGTTGTGAAGTTTTTATTATGGACAGTGTTATGGGGTATTGTCTTAGCTAGGGTTTCTATTGCTGCAATGAAACACCATGACCAAAAAGCAAGTTGGGGAGGGAAGTATGGAATATTCCTTTACACTGTGTGACTATATGTTATTGTGACTGGTTTAATAAAGAAGCTGACTAGCCAGTAGCTGAACAGGATAAAGTTAGGTGGCAGAGCTAAACTGAGAATGCTGGGAGGAAGAAAGATGGAGCTGGGGAGTCACCAGCAGTGCAGAGAGAAGCAGGATGGGCATAGTGTACTGAGGAAAGGTACCAAGCTATGTGACAAAGCACAGATAAGAAATATAGGTTAACTTAAGTGTAAGAGGTAGCTAGTAACAAGCCTGGGCTATTGGCTGATCATTTATTAATATAAGCCTCAGTGTGTTTATTTGGGAGCTGCAGGCAGAAAACTTCAGTCTACAAATGGTATTCCAACATGGGGCTGAAATTTCCACATAAGACGTGACAAAGTTTTAAAAAAGTATTTTAAACATACAGAACCAGAATCAAGCACGGTTTCTTGTTAACTTCCTTTTCTTGGGTAGGCTCTGTTTTCTAGAAGCAAGCAGAGACCTGACTCCTTTAAAAAATGGCTTCCTGGTTCAGTTCTAGTGACAAAAAATGGGCAATACTTTTTAAAGATGCCCTGCTACCAAACACTTAAATGGGGTAAATGAGCAGCAGGTGGCACACTACTCAGTGGCAACATGAACCCCCAAACTCCCCAGACTTGGGGAGGTAAATGTGGCTCTCAGGGAACCAAGTGGGGTGGAGTCAGCTGCCAAAACAGAGGCAGAGGTCTTAGCTATGCTGCTTAACAATTTAAAGGTGCATATGGTCACAAGTTGATTATAGATATTCAGTAAAGACAGATTCAGATGGAACAAACCTCTAAATGGATTATAGTGTGCTTCAAAATATACATAGAATCTGGGTGGTGGCGGCACACACCTTTAATCCCAGCACTCAGGAGGCAGAGCCAGGTGGATCTCTGTGAGTTCAAGGCCAGCCTGGTCGACAGATCCAGGACAGGCATCAAAACCACACAGAGAAATCCCATCTCGAAAAAAAGCCAACACACACACACACACACACACACACACACACACACACACACAGATAGGCTTGGGAGAGAGATGAGGAAGAGTATATACAGTCATAGATTTGAAAAAATACAGTTTTAAAACTATAAAGTCCTTCAAAAAGGAAGTGAAGTAATATAGAAAAAAGCCGCATAAAGATGGAAAATACACAGAGAGTCGGGATACTGTATGTAATTGTGTTGTCTGAATTTTTTAACTGCTGAGGAAGGAGAGATAGCTGGTAAGAGAGATTTGATTATAAAAGCTGCTGGATTAAACTAACCTATATATTTTTTAAAATGTCTTAACTTCAAAATGGAAATTAGACAATTTGTTACATTGGAGAAGATCTTATGGTGTTTTTTTTTGTTGTTGTTGTCATTTGTTTGTTTGTTTGTTTGTTTGTTTTTTGTTTTGTTTTTTTGAGACAGGTTTTTTCTGCGTAGCTTTGTGCCTTTCCTGGAACTCATTTGGTAGCCCAGGCTGTCCTTGAACTCACAGAGATCTGCCTGGCTCTGCCTCCCAAGTGCTGGGCTTAAAGGTGTGCACCACCACCGCCCGGTGAGGTTATGGTTTTATTTCTACAGGAAATGACTGTGAATTCATTCCAAATTAAAGAAAATCAGGTTTGATCAAGGAAGACCTCCTGAAAATCCTGGCTGCAGACATAAGGAAATAAACTTAGAAAAAAACCCCTACAAAACATGTATGTATTTAACCTGCTCAAACAAAACAAAAATTCATCTTTGGCTGATTTATGTACATTCACAGTCTATACTTGTATTAATGCAGATATATATGTTACCTTTAAAAGTTTATGGATTTTCAGGAAGGGGACTAGTAAAAACCAGTAAAAACAGATGGCCCAAGGGACTTACCATTCAGAACAGCCTCAAGGCTACTTTAGCTAGATCATCTCTAGCCTCATAGAATACCCAAGCCAAGACAAAACCATTATCCTGATTTTTTCAATGTTCTCCCGAAGATTACCAGTGCCTCCAAACAACAGGAAGTAGTCTAGAAAATAATGTTCACATGCCAAAAATTTTTAATATAAATGTTTGTTATCATTTAAGTGGGATTGGCTACAAGTTGTTACTGATAATGGTAAAAAACAAAACAAAACAAAAAGAAACAAAAAACAACAACAAGAAACTAAACAAAGGAAATTAGATCTCAGGGATCTTGTTCTGAAAAGCAAAAGGGGGATATAGAAATGATAGGAAAAAAGGGTAGATTATTAAATCTATTTTTTTGTTTGTTTGTTTGTTTTTCAAGACAGGGTTTCTCCATGTAGCTTTGCACCTTTTTCCTGGAACTCACGTGGTAGCCCAGGCTGGCCTCGAACTCACAGAGATCTGCCTGGCTCTGTCTCTTGAGTGCTGGGTTTAAAGGTGTGTGCCACCACTGCCTGGCTAAATCTATTTTTAAACCAAAAAAATCTATTAGTCTTAAGTATTTCACATTAGTATGGATTTTGGTATATAGATACAAATTTAATCTTAATTTTGTATATATATAATATATATATATATATATATATATTTATATATACTTTTGTTTGGGTTATTGTGTTTATTCAACTCATTTAACAATGAAATGTATAATTAAAAATAGAAATTAACAGTCATCTGTAATAGTCAAACTTACAGTTATGTTAGTTATGTTTTCAAGGCCATACACAGATATATTTAGATAGCTAGATGGTCCTCAAACACTTCAAAGACCTACAGAACATAGCATTTAATATGTTTAATAACCTAAGGCTTTTCATGGCAGCAAGACACACCTGCTTCTGACAACACCAATCTACTTCAGATAAGATGATGAACATTGAGGTACTTTGATATGGAGTTTGCTTTCTTTATGGCAAAACTAGCCATTTTGGCAAAGAAACTGCTATTGTCTCAGTTACTGACAGTATACTGTCCAAACTGGACCAGCAGGATGCAAAAAAATTGACTGCTAAACTTTGCCAAAACAAGGTAGGACAGACCTTCAAAATTCCCTGATTTTCAGAAAAGATTGTCAGATATTCTAGGCCTGTAAGCCAAAGATGGATTCCCCAACATTACAGAAGATTTTAAGGTTATTGTTCAGGCAGCCAGATGTCTCTGTCATTAGGTAACATTTTAGCCTTCTGGGGTCTTTGACAAGGAGTTGAAGACTAGATAGTCATAGTTAAAGTTTTCCCTAGGTGTCATAAAAGATAAATTAGGTATAAAACTTTAGAGTCACAAAGATAAAATAGATAACAGAATATTTTCTCTAATTTTGCCAAATACAGATGAATTAGATATTATAACTGTAATTCTTACTTGATCACTGTTTTTGTTTTATATAATTTTTACTATGTTAAAGTTAAAATCTTTCTTTTTAATTAGACAAAAAAGGAGAAATGTAGAATATTCCTTTACATCATGTGACTATATGTCATTGTGATTAGTTTAATAAAGAAGCTGACTGGCCAATACCTGGACAGGATAGGTGGGGGAGCTAAACAGAATGCTGGGAGGAAGAAAGATGGAGCTGGGGAGTCACCAGCAATGCAGAGAGAAGCAGGATGGGCATAGTGTACTGAGAAAATGTATCAAGCCATGTGGCAAAGCACAATAAGAAATATGGGTTAATTTAAATGCAAGAGTTATCTAGTAACAAGCCTGGGCTATTGGCTGATCAATTATCATTAATATTAACCTCACTGTATTTATTTGGGAGCTGCTGGCACAAGAGAAACTTCAGCCTATAGGAAAGGGTTTATTTGGCTCACACTTGAGCATTGCTGTTCATCACTGAAGGAAGTCATGACAGGAACTTAAACAGGGTAGGATCCTGGAGGCAGGAGCTGATGCAGAGGCCATGGAAGGGAGCTACTTCCTAGCTTTCTTCCTATGACTTGCTCAGCCTTTCTTATAGATCCAGGACCAGCAACTCAGGGATACCTCTACCCACTTGAGCTGGGCCCTCTCCCCTTGATCACTAAATGAGAAAATGCCTTAGAGTTGGATCTCATCAAGGCATTTTCTCAACTGAGGCTCCTTTTTCTCTGATGACTCTAGCCTGTAGCAAATTGACACACAAAACAAGCCAGTACAGTTATTTACCAAAGAAGACTAATTGGATATGGGTTTTAGCTAGCCAGCAACTATACTGTGTATTTGGAGTCCTAGGGTAGGACTTTCTTAGCATGAGCTATTAAGCACACACACACAAAGTTCTGGGTTGACAAACTTCCGTTAACAAGAACAGTTAGCCAGAAGCAGAACTACAGAGGCTAAAAAGTAAGATTAGTAAAATGTGAGACTTTCCCAGGACTATGGACTTTGATGGAATAAGCCTTTGTTTTAGCTTTTGGCAGGTGGCACTGTCTATCTGATAGATGGGATGGTACTTCCATCATGGAATCAGTTTTGCTAAGGTCGCTGGGTCTACTAAGGTCTGGGACCCTGCTACAAAAAGCATGTCAAGTTTATGAAACATATTTTTCTGCATCTGCTGAGATCTTCGTGTTGTTCTGTCCTAAATTCTGTTGATATGGTAATTAACATATATTTGTATGTGTTGGACAATTCTTGCATCCCTGAATGAAACCTGTTTAATCATGGTGATAATCTTTTCAAGCTGTTTTTATAGTATATTTGCTAATGTTTTGTTGAAAAAATTTGTGTCTTCATTTATCAGAAATATTAGTCTCTATTGTGTGTGTTTGTACCTGCATGTCTTTGGCTTTGATATTTATAGAATATAGAATGAGCTTAGGAGAATTCTCTCTTAACATTTTTTGAGAAAAATTCTATCTCATTTTTCTCTAAATGTTTGATAGAAGTCAGCAATGAATGTATCTAGTTCTTGTCTTTTCTTTGATGGAAGGCACTGGGTTGTTTTTGTTTGTTTGTTTTGTTGTTTTCTGATTCAATCTAATTTCTTTTTTTAAAAAGATTTATTTATTTATTATGTATACAATGTTCTGCCTGCATATATGGCTGCAGGTCAGAAGAGGGCACCAGATCTCATTACAGATATTGTAAGCCACCATGTGGTTGCTGGGTATTGAACTCAGAACCTTTGGAAGAGCAGTCAGTACTCTTAACCGCTGAGCCATCTATCTCTCCAGCCCCCTAATATCTTACTAGTGAGGTAATAGAGTTTTATATTTCTTTCTCTCTTTCTTCCTTTCTTTCTCTTTTTCTTTCTTTCTCTCTTTCTTTTTCTCTTTCTTTCTCTCTTTCTTCCTTTCTTTCTTTCTTCTCTTTCTTTCTTTCTTTCTTTCTTTCTTTCTTTTTCAAGACAGTGTTTCTCTATGTAGCTTTGTGCCTTTCATGGAACTCGTTTTGTGGACCAGGCTGTCCTTGAACTCACATAGATCCGCCTGCCTCTGCCTCCCGAGTGCTGGAATTAAAGATGTGTGCTACCACCACCCGGCTGAGTTTTATATTTCTTTGTGATCCAATATTGGTAAAATTATATTGCCTAAGAACTTGTCTATATCCTCATGGCTGCCAAATTTGTTTGAATATAGATGTTTACTTATAATACTCTTCAATATGCCTTTTTGTTTCTGTGTTGTCATTTCAAATATTTCCTTTTCTATCTTTGTTATTGTGGTAGTTTGAATGAAATTGGCCCCCATAAGCTCATAGGGAGTGGCAATATTAAGACATGTGCCTTTGGAGTAGGTATGACCTTGTTGCAGGAAGTGCCAATGTGGGGACTGGTTTTGAGGTCTCAGATATGCTCAAGCTATGCCCAGTGTCTCAGACCACTAAATGAATTATGTATTAACTCTCATATGTTAATTTTCAGCCCCTTCTCCAGCACCACGTCTGTCAGCATGCCACCATATCCCACCACGATGATAATGGACTAAACTTCTGAAACTGTATGCCACCCAATTAAATGTTTTCCTTTATAAAAGTTGCTGTGGCATTGTTGTCTCTTCACAACAATTGAAACCCTAACTAAGACAGTTATTTATTTAATTATTCTTCTTTTTATTCTTTCTTCATACCTTGCTTGACAGGTATAGACAGACTTTTCTTTTTGAGCTGCCAGCTCACAAAAAAATGACACTGACACTTACTATTAATTATGAAAGGTCATCCTTAGCTTAGGCTTGTTTCTAACTAGCTCTTATAACTTAAATTAACCCATATTTTTAAAAAATTGTTTCTTTTTCTCTACTTTATTTTACATACCATCCACAGTTTCCTCCTCCCTCTTCTCCTCCCGTTCCCTCCCCCCTCCTCCCTTTTACTCCCCCATCCATTCCTCCTTTCTCTCTATTCAGGTGGGGTAAGGCCTCCCATGGGAGTCAACAGAGCATGGCACATCAAGTTGAAGCAGGACTAAGCTCCTCCCCACTGCATCAAGACTGAACAAGGCATCCTACCACAAGGAATAGTTTCCAAAGAGCCAGCTCATGCATCAGGGACAGATCCCAGTCCCACTGCTAGGGGCCCCACAAAAGACCCAACTATACACTGTCACCCCGATGCAGAGGCCCTAGGTTCATCCCATGCTGGCTCCCTAGATGCTGGTCTAGCGTCTGTGAGCTCCCACAAGCTCAGGTCATCTGTCTTCGTGGGTTTGCCCATCATGATCTTGATGCCCCTTTGCTCATATAATCCCTTCATCCTTTCTTCAACTGGACTCCCAGAGCTTGGTCCAGTGCTTGACTGTGGATCTCTGCTTCTGCTTCCATCAGTTACTGGATGAAGGTTCTATGATGACAATTAGAGTAGTCACCAATCTGATTAGAGGAAAAGGCCAGTTCATGCACCCTCTCCCCTACTGCTAAGAGTCATCCTTGTGGTTTCCCAGGAGTTTTGCTGACACCCGGTTTCTCCCTAGCTAGCCCCTTAATACCCGCCTCTATCAAGATATCTCTTTTATTACTCCCCTCTCTGCCATACCCCCAAATCAACCATTCTGATCCCTCATGTTCTCATCCCTCCATTCCATCCCCTCTGCTCCCCCCTTCCCCCACACCCCCAGTTTACCCAGGCCATCTCATCTATTTCCTTTTCCCAGGGAGAGCCATGTGTTCCTCTTAGGGTCCTCTTTGTTACCTAGCTTCTCTGTGGCTAAGGATTGTAGACTGAAATTAACCCATATTTTTTCATCTACATTCTTCTATGCACTCACTACTCATCTTCATTATGCCCATCCTGGTTATCCCACATCTGGCTGGTGACCCTGCCTTTTTTCTTCCCAGTGCTCTCTCTGTCTGAAAATCCTTCTTAGCTATTGGCTGTTCAGCTTTATTAAACTACTCAGAGTGACATATCTTCATACAGTGTAAGAGAATATTCTATAACAGGCAGGTATTGCTACAGAGCCTAGGTTGGACTCTCCTGCCTCAGCCTCCTGAATACACCATTTCATCCAGTTTTTCTCTTAATCAATGCAAGAATTTGGTAGTGTTTTTTTTCTTAATCTGCCACTGAGCCCACAGCTATAAAAAAGAAAATCCACATATTACTCACTTTCTATCAGTTCAAGACACTGCCCTTGTGGATAAAGCCCAAATACTTATGGAAGAGTTCCTTCAGGAGAAACAAGCTTCACCACTGTGATTGATAGACCTTTAAGTTCTCCCTGACCATTAACATGGTGTATTTGTGTACTTGTGTCAGCCATACAGTGTGCTTTTGTTCATTGTGAATAGCAAGACTAATAAACACCAAATCGAATCAACTGTGAAGAAACTCCATTACAGTGATAGGGTCAAGTCAATACCCTGATCAGGTCTGTTAGAAAGAAGGCATGTGTTTGACTCTCTCCTACTTATAATATTAGGTGTTGCTAACAAAATTGAGATTATATAAATTGAGACCAGGTGGCTAATTGTAAATACATATTTTTCTCACCACAAAAATGAAATGATAGTAACTTAACAATGAGGGGAAGTAAAGAAAGAGAGAAAGTACTATTTAAAAACTCTGCCACTTCACTGCATTCTTCCCCACGTTTTAAATATTATGTTCCATTGTTACATCTTTTTCTTTACTTGTCTCAACATGTAAGTGGAGTTACCATTTTAAATTATTTCAGTTTTTAGTCTCAATGCAAAAGCTATAAATCTTATGCCCTGTTTACACTCGAGCATTCTGAATTTCCCTGTATAGTATTTCTGGTAAATATTATACATTCCAGTCTTGCTTTTTCGCATCTCCTTCCATTTGAAGGATATTCTTTAATATTTCTTGTAGAACAGGTTTGGTGGCTATGCATTCTCTCTGCTGCTATTTGAGCATGCCTTTAGCTCTCTTGTTCTCTAAGGGACAGCTTTGCTATGGCTTTGTGTTCTTTTGAAAACAGCAGGTTTTACTTTGTTTTGTTTTTATCACTAGGACAGCACAGCTCCAAATTGTTCTTAAAAAACCCATCAGGCTAAGGTTCTCGATAACTTTTTCAGATAGTCTATATGCTTATCGATTTTTGTCAATTCAATAAAATAAAATGAATCTTTCTACTTCTGATTGTAGATTTGCTTACTTATCTCTTTAACACAAAATTTCTTTATCAGTTTTAAAGCTCAGTTATTAGGTTCCTGTTTTACAGTTACTATGTCTTCTTTATAAACAGGTCCATTTACCATAATGTCTCTCTGTGTGTCTCCTCCTCTTCTTTTTCTTCTTCCTCCCTTTCTTCCTTCTCCTCCTCTTCCTTCTTCCTCTCTTTTTCCCCCTGCCCAATTTTTTTTTTCCAGACAGAGTTTCACTGTGTATCCTTGGCTGTCCTAGAACTCATTCTGTATACCAGGCTGGCCTCGAACTCACAGATCTGCCTGCCACTGCCTCCCAAGTGCTGGGATTAAAGATGTGAGACAACTCTTTATGTTTCCTCTTCTTTCTAAGACTTACCTTTATGTATATGAATATTTGCATGCATGCATGTATACACACCATGTGCAGGCTTGGTGCCTGTGGAGGTCAGAATAGGGCATCATATAATTTTGAGCTACCATGTGGGTGGTAGGAATTGAACTCGGGTCTTCTATAAAGGCAGCAAGTGTTCTTAACTACTGGGCCATGTCTCAATCTTCTGTCCTTATTCTTCTTATCCTAAACAGCATTGTGTGTGTGACATTTTTAGAATGTGATAGCTCAAATGCAATGTGGTACCTTGGGTTGCATTCTGGATTAGAAAAAGTATATTAGTTGAGAAACTTGTGAAAATCCAAGTAAAGTTTGCAAGTTTATTTAATAGTAATATACCAGTAGGTGTGAGGAATATATGTAGGAAAACACCATGGTGAAATCCATTACTACTAGTACTACTTTAAAAATTAATTAAGAATATATTTATTGATAAAGAAAATGTGGCACATATAAAAGTGGATTTTTTTTCAACTGAAGGAAGAATGAAAACAGATGGGACTGAAAATTTATGTTAAATGAAAGAGCAGACCCAGGAAGACAAATATCATGCTGTTTTTCATATGCATAATATAGATAGATAGATGATAGATAGATTGATAGATAGATAGATAGATGATAGACAGATGATAGGTAGGTAGGTAGATAATATCAAAGTAGAAAGGAGACTGAGAGGGCAGGGAGTGGTCTAAAGAGAGAGGGGAGGAGAAAACAAGAGAGGGTAATAGAGGAGAGGGTAATAGAATGTATATGTCATCAAAGTGCAAGAGGAAATTTGGGAGGAAAGAAGAAGGCAGCAAGAAGAGGAGATATAGAGAGAGCAGTAAGAACAGTTCATCAGAATGAAGTATAATTATACGTCTGTATAAAATATAGTCAAACTACTTGCTTTATATGTCAACCAAATTATTAATAAAAAGGAAAAGCAATAAAAACATTAAATTTATAAGAAAAAATGAGATCCCCTGAATTGCAGAAGGACTTTGAGGTTCTCTAAGGGAGTGGGAGGCTATTGGCTTTCAGTGAGGAAGTGATATAACATGATTTGCATTTTCAGAAGGTTTGAAATTCATACATGATGACTCATGCATGAAAATATAACTTTCTATATTGTAGCTCGACTAGTTTTAAATTCCCTACTTCCTCCTACTAGTAAAAATAACTTGAAGACATATTTTTAAGGATACTAGTCATTCTAGAAAAAAAACCAACTACTTCTCAATCCAGTTTCCCTTGGGATAAATGTCTAGTATTTATTTCCTCTCTTCCTTTTTCTTTCCTATCTCTTGGTGTAATGCTTAATGTTTGATTGTCAGCTTAAGCACCATCTAGAATCACCTATACGAGACTAACCTCTGGGTAGGTATAGATTGGATCAAGTAAAGTAGAATGGCACTCCCAAAATATGGAGAGCACCTTTCCAGGTACTAGGGTTCTTGACTGATTCAAAAGTGAAAGTGAGCTGGGCATCAGCATTATTTCTCTTTGCTTCCTGTGGATGCAGTGTGACCTGATGCCTCACAGGCCTGCTGTTCTGTTTTCCCCATAATGATGGACTGTATTTACAAACTTTGAACCAGAACAAACCCATGTTTTCATAATTTGCTTTTTTCACAGCAAGTAGCAAAGTGACTGATCACTTGTTAGCTGAGAACTAACTACTGGCTGGCTTCTGCAATGATCACTGTTGGGAAGGAATATATGATGTAGGTGTCTCCCTAGTCATGGTCCATAAACATTATATATTATCATCTACTAAGGCATGATTTCTCATGCCTGGACTTAAGCATTATAGAGCAACATCTTCAAGTACTAACACATGTGCCACATTGTCTTTATCAATAGGTATATTCTTATTAATTTTTAATGTTAGTACACAGAGTAACAGATTTCATTATGTTGTTTTCATATATTTATGTTTCATAAGTTCTCCTCTATCCCTCATGCACCTAATTTTCTGGTCTCCCTTCTTTCCCCAAATATTCCCTGACTTCTTTTTCTTTCATTCTATCTTCTTTTTTTGAGACAGAGTCCTAGGCCCTCTGATATGGGTCTAGTTTCATTCTTCTACAAGTGGATATCCATTTTTCCCAGCACTATTTATTGAAGAGTTTGTCCTTTTTACCCAGGGTAAACTTTGACACCTTTGACGAAAACTATGGGTTTATGGTTTGGGTCCTCTATTCTATTTCATTGGTCTTCAGGTCTGCCTTTGTCCAAGTATCCTGCTGCTGTGGTTACCATGGCTCTGCTTTATACTGTGAGACCATGTTTGTGAAACCTTTAGTACTGCTTTTTATGTTTAGAATTGCTTTGGTTGTTTGGGGTCTTTTATACTTGTAAATTTTTGGATTTTTTTTTTTTTTTGCAGTTCTGAAAAGAATGCCATTGGAATTTTTGAAAGCGTGTGTGTGTGTGTGTGTGTGTGTGTGTGTGTGTGTGTGTGTGAGTGAGAGAGAGAGAGAGAGAGAGAGAGAGAGAGAGAGAGAGAGAGAGAGAGATATGCCAGTAGAGGCCAGAAAACAACTTGTGGGAGTTGGTTCTCTCCTTTTACCACATGGATCCTGGGCATAGAGCTCAGGTTATTATACTTGGCAGCAAGTCCCTCCAGCTTCTGAGCCATTTTGCTGTCCCTTTAATACCCATTTTAATCAAGTGACAAACTTAAGTAAACTGTCTATGAGCTGATGTAGTGAATGGTTAAATACAAGGAGAGAGATGTGGGAGCCCCAATTCATGACAGTTGATTGGAAGTTCTAAAGTCTGGATTTGCTATTGCTGTACGATGTAAAGACCAGTTTAAAAACAAACAAACAAACAAACAAACAAAACCCCACAAACCTTTGTATGAGTCAGTTTCTGTCTGTTGTGGAATAATCTTTTTGTACACTGTGAAGATGTGTCACTTGGATTGGTTTAATAAAAAGGAAAACTGTCGTTAATTAGGCAGTATTTTGGGGGCAGAGAGAATGCTGGGAAGAAAGTGGAGATGCTGAGAGAGACAGAGAACAAGTAAAACATGCGGGAGGAGATGTTAATAGCCACATACATGGCAGGGTGTAGATTAACAGAAATGGGTTAATTTAAGTTATAAGAACTAGTTAGAAACAAGCCTAAGCTATTGGCTGAGCTTTCATATTTAATAAAATGTCTTCATGTCATGATTTGAGAGCAGGCTAGTGGGAGAGAAAAATACTCACTAAATGTGTCACTATAATAAATGCCTGAAATAATTAGCTTAAAAGGAGAAAGGACTTACTTTGGCTTGATGGTTTAGAGGCTCCAATTCATGGTTAGGTGGACCCACTGCTTTTAGCTCTTTATTGAGGTAGCATGTCAAGGAGAGAATACATGGTAAAGCAAACCTATTCAGGTCATGATCAGAAAGCAAAGAAAGAATATGGAGTGCTGTGATCACCTTTGAGGGCTTATGTCTAATGACCTAAGTACTCCACCATCCCCCATCTCCTGGTGCCACACTAAGCATTTAACACCTGGGCTATTGTTCAACATTCAATATTTCAACCGTAGCATCTGGTGTAAAATAAGTAACTATCATAGATGGAAGGTGCGGAGAAATCAAAGAAAAAGATACACAGGATTGGAGATAAACTATCAGAAGTAAAGTCAAGAGTGGAACCAAGACCAGTGGATCCCTGCAGGTTAGTCAGAGATCAAAGCCTGCATCATAGAATAAAAGTGGCATTTGTTCAGTCCAGAATGTAATTGTACATTCTTGGCAATGATGGCACCAGTATCTGTTCATAAAGCTCCACATAACACTCCAACAATATTTATAATATTCTAGAAAACTATGTGTGTATGGGGTGGGGTGTGCATGGTTACTCAGCCAACATGGCTGCAGTGAGGGCAAGTGGGAGCCCTGTATTAATTGAGGAATGCTTTTCTAATTGACTAGCTCCATAAATCTACTGATAGATGTAAGGTCTATTACAGGCATTAAGAACTGTATGTTGAGAGAGCTCTTGTTTGGGGAAAACAGTCTTCAAACAGCTTAAGTTGGTAATAAAATGCTTTGATGATTAGTGTAACAGGAGAAAGGTCTTATTTTCACTCATGATTTTAGAGGCTCCACTTCATGGTGGAATGGTACCATTTAGCAGCAAAAGTCATTGACTTTTATATGACTTATATTGTCTTGAAATTTTGCATAATTTAAATTATTTCCCAATAATGGTGTCTGTTTACAATGGAATTTACCCTTCCTGAAAGCTGTATGCTTTTTTTGGCCATGTAGCATTTAAAAGAGAGGAACTCAATAAGCAACCAGAGAACATGATGATACTGTGGTGCAAATTCAGTGTCTTGAAATGGGCAAAGCACATGAATAGCCATTTGTTTCCAGAAAATATGTAATTACCATATAGCTCCATGAAAACACATTCAAAACCTTTAGCTGTTAAAGATGTCGAATTTAACTTAATTAAAAAACAACAACAAAGGTGTCTTAGTTAGGGTTATTATTACTGCAATGAAACACCATGACCAAAGAGCAAGTTGGGAAGGAAAGGGTTTGTTTGGCTTACATTTCCATATTGCTGTTCATCACTGAAGGAAGTCAGAATAGGAACTCAAGCAGGGTAGGAACCTGGAGGCAAAAGCTGATGCAGAGACCATGGAGGAGTGCTGCTTACTGGCTTGCTCCTTCTTGCTTGCTCATCTTGCTTTCTTATAGAATCTAGGACCACCAGCCCAGGGATGGCACCACCCCCAATGGGCTGGGCCCTCTTCTATTGATCACTAATTAAGAAAATGCTTTACAGGCTTGCGTACAGTCTGATCTTATGGAGGTATTTTCTTAATTGAGTTTCTCTTCTCTCCCATGACTTCAGCTTGTGTCAAGTTGACATAAAACTATACAAAAAGTATTCTGCATATCTGCCTAAGAAGCTACAATATTAAACAGTGATAGCACCAACTGCTGAGGAGGATGTGTAATAACCAGGTCCCTCATTCATTGATGGTAAGAATATAAAATGGTAAACCACCTGTAATATAGCCGGATTCATATAAAAGTAAGCAAACAAGAAAGCTCCTATGGTGTCCATGGGGGTCTAGCTATTCCCACCCTTCTGCTGCATGAAGGGTCTTAGCATAGTAAGGACAGTCACAGTCATACTGCAAATCTGGCACCTATACCTATACTCACATTGTTACTCGCTCCAGACTGTGATATTTCTCTCACATAACAGCAAGTGCAAAGCCTCTCACAGCCTGCTGTGCTTACACAGGCCTTCCTTGACTTTGTCACACCCTTCCCTATCTCTCTTCACAGCACTTTACAATGTTTGCCCATTAATACATGCATGAGGCAAGCCCTTGGGTGTGGCTCTTTTTGGGCTTCTTAGGATGCTCTGTGGAAGGTCCTTGTTCCAGATTAACTACAAATATCACATTACTACATATTTCTCAGACTGGAGTGGGTGCATCTCTAATTCTATTTGCATAGGATAGAAAAGATCAAAATATATGAAACATCTTTCTTTATCATCTATTTGGCAACAAACTGGTGGGGGGGGGGGATGGTTTTCAAGAAGCACTTCCCCTTCCTACAAACATGGAAGGAAAAGACAGAAGGGTCAGGCAGAAGAAAGCTTTCCCTTTCTTAAAACAAACAAACAAACAAACAAACAAACAACAACAATAAAAACTTCATAATGCTCTGCCATTTACATGTGGGAGTACAGTCTCCAGCTGTGGCTTATCAGCTTTTCCTCTGGTCCCCTAGATGGCCTCAGGCTATACCTTTTACTAAGCCTACCAACTATTTTGTCTATAAGGCTATTCTATGACATGGAGGTACTGGATAACCTTTTGACTTGAAATCCATGCAGAGAACACCCTACCAGTTTGCAAAACTTCATCTTCCTCTACATAATATTCTCTGGGCTGGGTGTGTTTAGCATATAGCATTCTTTTTGATCAGGAGCCAACTAAGCTGTGCTTTCCATCTGGTTACCTCCCATACATGTCATCTCCTGTACCATTTTGGACTCCATGGAGTACAGGATCTTTTTCCATGTAAAGTGTATGGAGTGTGGCTTGACCTTTCCATATTCTTGTTTTGTATTCTTGAGTTTTCTCCCTACACAGGATGTTTGACAAGTTCCACTGTATTCTGAGCTGTATGTCCATTTTATTTATTTATTTTTTTGGTCTGGTTAGTGGGACACAAAGTTGTCCTGGGGTAAATTTGACTAGACACTCAGTATGTTCTTACAAGCTCTAGATTTTGCCACATAAAGAGGCAGGAGTCACAACATTGGTTGTCTAATATGGAAAAGATTCCTTTCACTGACATATTTTGAGGATAGTGGACTTCATCTGGGGATCTACTTCTATCACTGGTTCTGTGGGTTCAGGAAGAAACCACAGATTATACTGGGGGTTGATCATCTTCATCTGTAGAGTTGGCAGGAGACTGACAAACATATTGGCTATTATAATAGTGTTTGGACCTGATTCTTAGTGTTTTTCAGACTACTGACTTTCTGGACTAGACAGCAAGGTAAAATTAAATCAAACTTGGCAAAATAGATGAATTCGTGTTATTGATGAGATTCCCCAAAAGACAATGGCTACATGGTAGAATTATCTACCCACATACCCTTGTATCCTCAGTTAACTAGGTAGCCACTGCTTTTCTTCTGCACCTAGATCTTCCACATGGTGTCTCACAGATTTTCTTCCCCTGTGATCGAAGATGACATGATGTTGGATTTTTGTGGAACCTTTGCCTTAGTTATTCTTGCTAGCTCCTATTTATTCATGAGTGCCTCAGTGGTTTTTCTCTATGGTGTCTTTCTCATTGTATCTGAAGATAAACAATTTCTTTTAGGAGCTCATGAAGAAAGGAATGTCACATATGCTATGAAGCACTCATTATTACAGCTTCATGAAGTTTTTTATTTTTTTTTTATTTTATTATTTGTTTATTTATCTCACAAAAGGAAGGTACCACAGTAAAGAAGATGACACCAGACTCCACATGTTCATCACAGCGCCATTGCACTGTGGTCCCTAAATAGTTCTGGGCAGAAAAAGGGAACTGCTATACAGGTGTCCTGTTTGTGGCCATCAGTGAACCTGTTATTAAAGACAGTTTTAGAGGTCAACATCTAAAGACAAGTCTCTGGCTTTAGATATCTTTGGACAATACTTCCTTTAGCAAATACTACATAGAGACAAGAAATTTTCCTTAGGTCTCTCTCACTGCCCCGGAGACAATTGAATCTCACCCCTTCATTAGCAAATTCTATGACCACAAGTTCTCTGTGTCTCAATGACTGCAAATAGTTTAATGATGTAATTAATTAAATAGCTACTTGAAATACTTAATGTAGTTTATGATATCTAATAAGAATTAAAGTATCACTAATTTGTTAAACAACATGTTTAAAACAATGTTATACACTAAGATTTGCAGCATTTCTTTCTTTCTTTCTTTTTTCTTTTTGATTTTTTAAGACAGGGTTTCTCTGTAGCTTTGGAGGCTGTCCTGGAACTCGCTTTGTAGACCAGGCTGGCCTCAAACTCACAGAGATCCACCTGCCTCTGCCTCCCGAGTGCTGGGGTTACAGGTGTGCACCACCACCGCCCAGCACAGCATTTATTTTATTTCACATGACTTTAAAGGAGTAAATTGTTTGTGTTTCAACCTCATTTGTGATGTTGAACAGAGACACACTTACCTTGAATGAAACTTCAGATTCCATCTTCTTACACATGCCTTCAAAAGTCCTGGGCAATGTGTTCACATGAGTACATGAGTACATCTTTTTTTTTTTTTTTTTTTAATTTGCAGTTGTAAGAAATTTGAACACCACTGGGTAAGATCACCACTATTTCACGCTGGCTTCCCTGGTACATTTCCACCTTTCTCATTTGATGTTAGAATTACAATAGTACTAACCTGGCACAATGATATTTTCCTATAATACAAGCTATACAATCAGCTAAAGCAGGAGAATCCATGAATCAGAGACCAAGCAGGGTTACACGGTGAGTTCAAGGACAGTTTGGACAATAGGGAGATCTTGTCTTGCCAGATGTGGTACTTCACACACATATATAATCCCAGCACTGGGTGAGGTGAAGGCAGAAAGATCAGGAATCCAAGATTACTCTGCGCTACATAGGGAGTTTGAAGCTAGCCTAAGTTATGAGTCACTGTATAAAAAGCCAGAGAGAGAGAGGGGGGAGGAGAGGGAGAGAATATCTCAAAATTTTTCTATTGTTGGGTAAAAACACTAAAATAACAATAATTCAACCCTTCAATGGGTGAGCAATGTTGGCTGGCCTTTTCTACTTGCTGCTCCTGCTGTCCTTTCCTGGGCTCATCTGTGGTTCAGGGGATGGCTGGGAAGGTAAAGTATCCTAATGGCTTCACTCACATGTCCGAGGTGATGGGGAACTAGGATGATTTCCTGATTCTAGTAGCCTTCAGGTGTTATGACCTTCTTCACATGATAGCTACATTCCTTTTGCTGATATCAAACTATTCCGATTTATTTATTTATTTATTTATTTATTTATTTATTTATTTATTTATTTTTGCCAGAGTTGAGGACCGAACCCAGGGCCTTGAGCTTGCTAGGCAAGAGCTCTACCACTGAGCTAAATCCCCAACCTCCTGTTCTGATTTATTACTGCTAAGTTTCAAACCTGGGACAAAAGGCTGAGGTGCCTACTTAATATATCAAGGCAGACCTGGCCTCCAGGTTCTCCCAGCATCCCTCAGTTTGTACCTGTTACAGGGTATGGCTGGCATACCTGCCCTCCACCCTAAACTCTCCAGCCCAGGGGCTGGGCTGCCCTTCCCCCAGAGGCTCTTCCCATATAATGCAGGCATGTTGGTCACCTGCCCCACCTTTTTTTTTTTTTTAATCTTCTGCCCTCCTGGCTGCTGCACCTAGTTGCCCTCACTCCCTTCTCCCCCCCCCCCCCCACATGGCCCAGCTCAGTCTGGTCATGCCCACTTTGGACTCTCCCAGATGTCTCTGCCTTTACCTATGCTCTCCCTTTTATCTACAATAAACTTTCTCCTCCACCATACCTAGGAGTGTCATTTCCTTTCTTTTCTTTCAATTATAAACTTGAGGTTTTTAAAACTTCCTTGTATTCAGAACTTTCTTGGCAGTTCTATTACCATTTCATATAAAATTTTATGTGAACTTTACATATTTCTTTCTTTTTTTTTTTCCCAGAGCTGAGGACCGAACCCAGGGCCTTGCGCTTGCTAGGCAAGCGCTCTACCACTGAGCTAAATCCCCAGCCCCTTATATGAACTTTAGAAGTAGCTCTACAAAAATCTTGCTTGGACATCTACTGAGACTGTTGTGCTCCTAGATGAAACTGGGAGTTGATATTCTGACAATGAAGTATTCTATTTTGTAGATGTAGTATACTTTTCTATTTATTTAAATCTTCTTTAATTTCTTTTATTGTTGAATTGTTTTCAGTCTACAGATATATTTTTATCTTGTTAGACATTTCTTATTTAATTTTTAAAGATAAGTACTTATTTTTAAAATTTGAAACAAAGTCACACAGCTTGGTTTCAAATTCACTACCTAGAACTTTCTGGCCATGGCCTCTAAATCCTCCTGCCTTAACCTCTCAAATTCTGGATCATAGGCATGCATCATCAATTCTGACTTTTTGTGATATGGTAGCCAGCATTTGTTTTGTTTACTTGAAATCTCAACTACTATTGTGAGTAGATATGAATATGGTTGACTTTTGAATATTCACGTTGGACCCAGCATCCATGCAAACTTTATGTAGAGATAGTTTATAAATCATTTCTAATTTTCTGCATGCTTTAAAAATGTCCTGTGCAGGCTCACTGGACAAAGGTGATTATATCAAGCTTGGTATCCTGAATTCAGTCCTGGGACGCACATGGTAGAACGATAGAACCAACTTTGGAAAACTTATCCAATGACCTGCACATATGTGGCATGACTCATGGGCACGGCAATGTGCGTGTGCACACACTATAAATAAATGTGAAAAATGTTAAGTGCAAATAGTTGTCTTTCTTCCCAGTTTGTATGTCTTAATTTATTTTTTTGCCACCTTACACTGGACAAAAACATTCTCAATGTGAACATTCAGTCCCTCACTATCCAGTATAATTTTACTAGGAGTAGACAGGGTGGGGGTTGAGTTGGGCTTGGATACTCTATTGTGTTAAAAACTTTGGGGGCTGGAGAGATGGCTCAGTGATTAAGAGCACCAACTGCTCTTCCAGAGGTCCTGAGTTCAATTCCCAGCACCCACATGGTGGCTCACAACCATCTGTAATGAGATCTGGTGCCCTCTTCTGGCCTGCAGGGATACACACAGACAGAATACTGTATACATAATAAATAAGTAAGTAAATAAATAAATCTTTAAAAACTTTGATATTTATTTTTTGTTTTCCCACAGGTTTTATCATGAATAAATATTGAATAGTGTGTGTGTACATGCATGCATATGTATTCTCATGAGTGTGGACTCATATTTGTGTGGGAATGTGCATACACATACATGCACATGCCTATGTATGAAGAAGCTAGAAGTTGATGTTGGTTGTCTTCCTGATCACGCTCCACTTTACTCCCACTGCACTCAGAATTGTTGATTCTGGCTGGTCTAGCTAGCTAGCTTCCCCTTGGGATCCCCTACCTCTGACTCCTGAGTGCTGGGATTCTAAGTGGCTGCCATCACCTGGATTTTAAGTGGACTCTGGAGACCTGAATTCTGGTCTAGGTGCTTACATGGCAAGTATTTTATCCACTGAGCCAGAATGTTGTAATTTTAGGTTTTTATTTTATTTATTTGTTTGTTTCTGAGAGAGAGAGAGAGAGAGAGAGAGAGAGAGAGAGAGAGAGAGAGAATGCACACATGTGCACGTGTACACATATCATGGTGCATGTGTGTGTAGGTCAGAGGTCAACTTGCAAGAGTTAATTCTTTCCTTTTTCTACCACTTGGATTCTGTGGATGGAACTCAGGTCATCAGGTTTGGCAGCAAGCATTTTACCTTTAAGCCATCTTGCCAGCCACCAAATGTTGAGCTTTACTAAATGTTCTTTTAGTGTTTCTAGATGGTCATTATCTCTTATTTGTTTACTAATATGATAATTAAAGTATTATTTGAATATTGAAATAATTTTGTGTTTCCAAGATCAACTCCCCCATGGGGTTGGGAAATTCTATCTTTTGTTCTTTCGTTTGTTTGTTCTTCAAGACAGGGTTTCTCTGTGTAATAGTCCTGGCTGTCCTGGAATATTCTTTGTAGATCCACCTGCCTCTACGTCCTGAGTACTGGCATTAAAGGTGTGTGCCACCACACCTGGCCTTTTTTAAAATTTTATATATTGCTAGATTGAATTTCAGTTTCCTTTAGTCTCTGTTCTTTCCATCGCTATCATAAATAATGATTGTTCATTTGGGGTTTTCTTACATTTCTTTTGTTTTACCGTTTCCCTTCATTTCAATGTGTTTTTCTCCTGTGGCTTCATCTGCTTCATAAAGGCTCCATCATCTGCTCTGCCTTGAAATGTGAGTAGTCAGCTCACTCTTCTAAGAGAGAGCTTTACTCATCATAGGTGCCTGCTAGCATTTTTATTGGAATGCGATGATTGTATGCTGGTCTGCTGGATTGTTATGAGGTATTTCCTTGGTTTGCTGATTCACTAGAACACAGGATTTTTTTTTGTTTTTTTTGTTTTTTTTGTTTTTGTTTTTTTTTTAGCTGAGGATTGAACACAGGGCCTTGTGCTTGCAAGCGCTCTACCACTGAGCTAAACCCCAACCCTTGTTGTGGTTTTGGTATAGAGTGATATGAACACTTGAACCCTCTTATGGGCTAATTCCGTGCCTCTTCTCCTTTCTATTTCTCACTGTTTTTTGTTTGTTTGTTTGTTTGTTTGTTTGTTTTTGTTTTTGACCTGGGCAGCTAAGAATGACTGGATGTACCCTGTCTCTAAATGCAGTGTCTGCTTTCTAGTTGCATAAAACTAGAACAGGGCAGGGAAAGTAGAATTCCTGGGACCCAAGGATATTTCTTCATACAAAGACAACAGAATGTGATTTAATTCCTGGAGCTGAACTCAAAGGGGATGGAAATGGAGGGCAGGAGTGCACTGACTCTAAAACTGTCCTGATCTGGGGCCCAAAGGGGACCATAAGGACCTAAGACACAGGTGGAGAAGAAATGAAAAAGAGTCAAAGGCCACTGCTGCTTATGACTCTGCCTTCAGCTGGTATGGATAGAAAACAGTAGCTTGGCTGACTGATTATCGCAGTCCTTGTCTCAAGAGCTGGGGGCACACAACAAGGATAAGTCAAGGGCTTTTCCACCCCTTTTGGGGCAGGGCTTTCTATGATGTTTTAATGAGATTATGGAAAGTGTGATTTATATGTCTATAAATGTTTCCTCATCTGCTTTGACTGACACTGTAGACCAAGTGGAGTTCCTCTCCAGCTTGCAGTGTGTTCTCATTGGTAGCTTACGGTATTGTTTGGAGTGTCTGTCTTTCTCTTGTTGTTTCTGTGTCGTGTGGAGGTTTAGCGGTGAGCTGGGTTTGCAGAATGACAGCAGACAAGGCTGGGGTGTTGTCATCTAGATGTCCTGGAAGCATCCTGGAGGTTGGAGAGTTGGCTCTATGGGTAATCCTCCAGAGGACCTGCGTTTGCTTCCCAGCATCCACATGGCAGCTGGTAACAACTGCTTGTAACTCCATATTTAGGGGATATGACACTCTCTTCTGGCTTCTGTAGCTACCAGGCATGCATGTGGTGTGCATACACATATGCAGACACAACATCCATAACATAAAACTCCTGAGGTTTGTAGATTAGTTATTATAAAGTAATATATTAAATTTGGTTTTTCGAGACAGCTGTTTCTCCGTGTTGTTTTGGTGCCTGTCCTGGAACTCGCTCTGTGGACCAGGCTGGCCTTGAACTCACAGAGATCCACCTGCCTTTGCTTCCTGAGTGTTGGGATTAAAAGTGCGGGCCACCACCACCTGGCTTAAATTTGTATTTAATCTTGTTCTTGTTTAGTGTCCAATGTTCAGAGATCACAAAGAAGTTCAAAAACATAATCGAATGCAGTGGAGCACTAAAAATGTTATATAGACACACAGATTTAATTAATCTGTGAGTAAGATAATGTTCTATAATAGATCCAAGCCATATAAAGCTGTGTTAATGTGTAAACTGAAGGGAAGGGTTAGTAGTTGTCACTGGGGTTATAGGGTTTTACACTCCAGTAGTCAGTTGGGTGACTAGCTAGGTGTTAAAACAATAGAAAGATTAGTCTACGGGCTGCAGGCATCAGAAAATAGTAGCATGACCAGTAAGTATTGGTAATAAAGGTGGCAAAAGGCTGCCATGAATTGTTGATTGAAATTTGGAGCAAAGAACATTCATTATTTCATCTCTTCCTGTTGTTCAATTACCAACTTCCAGTTGTGGAGGAGACCATGGCATGGTTGTATTATCACAGCGAAGACATGGTCTAGTTAGGAGAACATTTGTGGAAAGTTTTGAAACTCTGTAAAACAGTCTGTCTCCCTCTTGTGTAATCCCCTTGAGACCTTTTAGGTCCCTGTGGTTCCCCTTTGTCCTCAGGTCAAAAGAGTTTTAGTGTCACTGGGATCTTGGGCTCTATTCTGGTCCTCATGTGA
The DNA here is from genome assembly GCF_903995425.1 of Onychomys torridus. NCBI lineage: Eukaryota > Metazoa > Chordata > Mammalia > Rodentia > Cricetidae > Onychomys > Onychomys torridus. The sequence continues at coordinate 35,376,781 of NC_050453.1, forward strand.
GTCTGGTTACAGGGATTAAATCTGTTGTCTTTGAATGAAGAAACTGAATTGGATCCCATGAATTCTGTTTTTGTTCACCTAGTTATGGTTTTACCCAACTAGCTTGCTTTTGTTTTTAATCCGCTGAGCCTTTCTAATTTTTCCCCGGAACCACACCCCCGGCTTTTCATTGATTTGAGTCCACTCACAGAGCCATGTATCGTAGGCGACCTTCACTCGCAGAATGCGTTATAGCCTCCCATTTTTCAACAGTTTGATGGAAGACCCCCTCTCCCTCTCACCCTTTCTTTTTGTGACTATTGCCGTACGTTTAGGATTCAAGCATCCTCCTTCACGTCCTTTCTTCAGGAAAGGAAGTGGGGGATGCATGCTGCTGTTCTGCTTTCTAGTAAGCTGAGAATGCACACAGTGACACTTTTGAAGAGATTTGCACAGCTGTATTTATGAGTGTGTCCTTCAAGGCTAGGATTAAAGTCTGTTTTCTTCCCTTTCCGTCACGAATGTCTGACAGGCTGTCATGGAATGTGTTACACATGTCTGACTTACTAATCCTTCATGAAGCCCCACGGACTTTTCACTCACTGGATCACTAATGGAATGATGAACATGTTTGGTTTTCTCAGATACCAATGTTAAGATGACCCAGCTATCATTTTTAAGTTAGGCCTTCATTTTCCTTTATAAAAGTATAGACTATCAATGCCACTCTTTATGCTCTTGGCTTCATAGCTATCCTTCATGAGTTTAGAAAGATTGTCTCTGTAAGTGCAAGACACGTCTTAGATATCCCCGTGTCTGTGATACAGGGGCATGCTGATCTAAAACACCAACTGTATTTAATGTGTGACTCACTTATCTCTTCGTTTTCATGAACTTTAATCTGCGTGCCCAAATGAAGTGGAAACTTCATTTGATCACTGTTGAACATTTATACAGGCTTCCTCTTCAAACTCAGCTGTAGAAAACAGTGAAAACAATTATTTGTCTGAGATCTTTGTCTTCTCTGCTTATAGCCTCTCCATTCTGGGGCTAGATAAGAGGAATAACCAGAACTACTTTTAAAAATCCTAGAAATGAGGCCTGATAAGAGGGTATGTATGCTTTTTTCTATGTACTTCACTTATTCCATATGTTTTTTTTCAGAAATGGGCTAAGGAAGTATATTTCATATTTTATATTGAAAATTTCCAGTTTTGGCACTTTGTTCATCCAGAAAAACCTAATTCAGAGCCTTCCTGTGTGTTTCTTTCTCCTTTTTACAAGCTGGATTTACTTAAATGGTTTACTGAATGAATTTAGGAAAAGTAGGAAGCACTCTTACTTGTGTGTATAGCGGAAGTTTCTCTTATCCCACCCGGTTTTGAGGTCCTGTGTTTCTCCTGTCCTGCCCCGCTCCACGGTCCCACAACCATTTATAAAATAATCATTCAGAGGCTTGATTTTAATTGGGAATTATATAGCCTATGGCTCAGGCTTCTTACTAGCTAGCTCTTATTTAACTCAACCCATAACTATTAATCTATATAAAGCCACGTGTTCCGTGGCTTTACCTGCATTCCCTTACATGTTGCTTCTTGGGCAGCCAGCTTGAGTCTCCCACTCTGCCTTTCTGCTCCCACTATCTCCCTTGGATTTTCCCCCCTGGCTCCATCCTGCCATGCCAAAGGCCAATACAATTTTATTTATTAGCCAATGGGAGCAATACATATTCACAGAATAAAGAAAGACATCTCACAGCATGTGTGCATGTGTGTGTGTGTGTGTGTGTGTGTGTGTATGCGTGCACTGGGATTGCACCCAGAGCCTCAAGCATAGCATGAAATGTTCTACTACTGAGCTATATCCACAGCCCACAAGTTAGTTTTTGTTCTTTCTAGCCCCTAAGATGAGACTTCAGCCATGTTCCAAGGATTATTTTTCTCCCATTAAATAATAAAAACATAGTATAGACATAAATAAAAAGTCCAAAATTTTGTTCAGTTTAAAATTTTCACCCTTAGGCTGGGGAGGGTTGAGAGGTAAAGTGGGGAAGGTCTCTGTAGATGTGACATTTCCTGGGGAGAGTTGAGAGGTGAAGTAGGGAAGGTGTCTGTAGATGTAACATTTCCTGGCTTATTTCATTTTCCACTGAATAGTTGCTGCTGCAGGCCCTTTAATATTAACCCAGAAGAGGAAAGGAACTAAAAGAAAAACCTATCTGGATCATGTTGTAAGCGAGTGATGGAGCTTCATGGCTATGGAGGACTCTAAGGCTCAGTGTAAGACTCCTTCAGTGTAGAGACTGTCTCCCTGAGAACTTGACCTGCAGTTTCTGACTGAGCCATGCTGCTTCCATGTGGCACCTTTCCACTCTACTTGGCTATCTATAGCCCTCAACCTCTGGGGATTGAGGGTGGTGCTTCATTTATGACCGGGGCTTTTGGTGTAACCAATGACCAAGGAACAATTCAGTCCTTAGCTTCATCATTCCACAGGGCTAGTGTCTGATGCCTGGAAAAGAGGCCTTGCTTTGAACATATGTTCAATTCACCACTGATAACCCCCTTTTTCTTCTCTAGGCAGACCAAGCTACACTTTCCTTGCTTTGTTATTCAATGATGGCTAACTCAGTGCCCCACAAATTCCGGAAGTTACACACTAACTTTCAAGACTTCATTTGTAATCCCCTTCAATGGGCTTGAGGTAAGAGAGAAGCTTCCCTCCCATCTCATGGGTTAGAGAATGAACTTAGAACACAGCAATAAAAATGCAAGCTTCTACACTTTGGTGTATATTCTTGACCATGTCTTAGGAATGACTGGAGAGCTGAGTTTCCAGTGTCTCCAGGTGTCCATTAGAAAGAAAGCATCCTTGGCCAGGCCCCAGGTGGAGCTTCAGGAGTCCAATTGTCAAGAAAGAGGAGAGACTGCAAGAGTGTGAATTGTTGAGACCAAGACTGGAAAAACACAGGGACAAATAGCCAAACTAATGGAATCACAGGAATTATGAACCAAAAGCTGTGGAGCCCCCAACTGGATCAGGCCCTCTGGATAAGGGAGACAATTGAATAGCTTGAACTGTTTGGGAGGCACCCAGGCAATGGAACCCGGACCTGTCCTTAGTGCATGAGCTGGCTGTTTGGAACCTTGGGCTTACACAGGGACACTTTGCTCAGGGGCCTGGAGCTGCCTGTACTGAATCCACCAGGTTGAATTGAATCCCCAGGGGAGTCTTGGCTCTGGAGGAGACGGGAATGGAGGGGAAGGGCTGGGGGGAAGGTGGGGGTGGGGGTGGGAGGGGGGAGGACAGGGGAACCCATGGCTGATGTGTAAAATTAAACACAAATATAATAAATAAAAAAAGGAGAAAAAAAAAAGAAAGAAATCATCCATAGAGTTTTTGTGGATGTTACTGCTATGCTAGGTGTGTGTAAATTACACTTGGTTTCAGATGAGTGCCTGACACATAGGAAGTACTCCACAAGTGTGTGCTGGACATGAGAATGAATGAAAGAACAGTGTAGCCCTTTGCTTTAGTGTGTGCCTATGACCTCTGTGCTGTATTCTAAGACTTTGGGGTATCTGTTGAAACTAAAAACAACCAAGAACACCTCTCCTAAATAAAATGAGTTGGGAAACTAGATCTCAGATATGGCCTTTTTAAGTATTAATTTTAATGTTATTTTATATGTATATGCACATATACCACGTGTGTGCTGTGCTCCAGGTGGCCAGAAGATGGCACTGGTTCCCCTGAAACTGGAGTTATAGGTGGTTGTCAACTGCCATGTGGATGTTGCGGTCTGAATCAGGGCCCTCTAGAAGAACAGTAATTACTCTCAGTCATTGAGACTTCTTGATAGGACCCAGATATAACTTTCTACTCCACTTATTTTAAAATTATCCATGAAAAGAGAATAGATACAAAACTTGTTGATTATTTTCACTGATGGTATTGCAAAACATATATTTTTTTTTTTTCCAGAAAACAAGGCTATAAATCCAAAGCCAAAGTTTAGCTAATTTAGGCAGCACTGACTAAGTAGGAAGTCCGTGACTTGTTCCATCCATCTACGGATTATAAATTCTAGCCCAAACCTTAAATATCTGTGAAGGTTTTGCAAAAGTTGATGCCTTGGGGCCATCATTAGTGATGCTCTTCTCTTGAATCCCACCGATCTATGTCTGCACATTAGCAGTGACAGTTTTGGAATCTGTTCCACTATGGATCCTGTTGGAAATCAAGGTTATCAATCAAGCTGCATTTTGGAGAGTCTAAACATTAGCGAAGATGATTCACTAGGGTTGTCACTGGAAAGGTCTCCCTAAAATCAACTTGACAAGTGGCTCTATTTGAAGTTATGAGGGATTTCACAAGTCAATTACTTATTTATGCAAGAATCATGAATGGAGACACTGTTTGGCAAATGATTTTCTTGCCATGGGTCAGGTTTGATTGATTAGTAGTGGTGTCTGGAAAACCAGGGTAAGAAGGATTTTGAGACTAAATTTAGTTCCTGTGCTAGCAGTCGATCAGAAGCAGTCCATGGCATTGGGGAGACAGCACACTTGAATTCTTACTATGCTCAGTTATGACTAGACTATGTGAAGTGTCAGAGACAGTTCAACTTTCTGATTATAAAAGAATGTGGTTAAAGATGGTAAAAGTAACTTTACCCTTTTTTCATGTCTGAAATCAATTTGAACATGAAGCTATATATTCTAAGAATTGTTATATATATATATATATATATATATATATATTACATATACATATAAACACACACACACACACACACACACACACATATATATATATATATATATATATATATATATATATATATATATAAACACACACACATATATAAACATACACACATAAAATTTTAGAGAGAGAAGAAAAAAATTTCAAGTTTTTCAAAATACACAGCTCATATTTGAAGGGCTTTAACACACTTTTTTTTTTGAGACTGGGGTCTTACCATGTAGTCTAGGGTGGTCTTGAACTTACACTCTTCCTGTCTCAGCTTCTTGAGTATTGGAGATTACAGGTGTTTACTACTATGGCTGGCTCAAATAATACTCTTAACTGAAATTACAAAGTCATGAAAAATAGACAGACTTAGGAAGGAAACTAAACTTTATCCTGTTTTCATAGAATTGCTGAGGAGGCAAGAAGAACGGATTTGAAAACAAAACCACCATTTCATGAAGAAGGGGGTGTGCTGTGGCCTGGCAAAGGAGTGAGAGCCGGCAGCATTTCACTTTCTAACTGCTGATTATTGAGCTGAATTAGCAAATGGCTTGTCTCTATAAATAGCATCCCATTTACATGGAACACACCATACTACAACACAGAGATGCATTGTGAGTACTCAGGTGCGTATTTGCTTAGAAAACAAACCTTTGGTTATGGAAATTGTTTGTTATTTCCACACACTTTGGGAACTTTTTCAGCAAATTAAAGCCTTGGAGATAAGAGAGCTTACAGGCAGCAAGGACGATGGCTGCCAATGGGTACACATCAGAAGTTATACTAAGCGAGAGTTTAACATTTTAAATAGACATGACCACAGCATTTGTAAAATTTCACATGGTAATATAAGAAAACTTGGATACCCTCACTGCCACCATTACACGGATGCTTTCTGAGGTGGGCAACTCACAGACAGACATCAGAGCACTGCTGAGCGCCTGAGGAGGCCAAGGAGAAGGAAAAAGAGAGGTCTCCGCCCTGAGTGTAGAGGGGCTGAGGACCCAGCCCCATCTTAGAAGCCGAGGAGCTCTGGATACCTTCCAGACCCCCCTTCCTATTCTCGTTAGTTTGGGCAGAAGAAAATGGTTGAAGCAAACCCAGAAATGATCGTCTTTGGCGTTCTCAGTCCAGAACTCAAATTGAAAGCCCTATGCATGAGATACGGGCAAATAGTGGGAATGATTTGGAGGAAAGGCCGTGAAACCAACAAATCCCGAGGAGCTAACCGTGCAGCCTGTGAGAACCCTGCAGGGGTGAAGGGTGCAGCGGCCGGAGATGCCAGTGCAAAGCCTTCCAACGGGAAAGCCTGCAGAGTGGAGCTTCCCACCAAACCACCGGTGGGGACTGGTAGACTTGGACCACCTCCACCACCTCCAAGATGCACCGGCCCTGGCAGAGGAGGAAGAAGAAGAAGAGGCAGAAAAGGAGGAAGCAGGAGGATTCCCCCACGAGTGGCTGATGGTAGCTTCTCTGTAAAATTTTAAGATGGGTTCTTCCAAGGGGGCGATTTCCAGCAAAAAGAGCCACCACCAAGAGGTAGGCTCTTCCTTCCAAGAGATGAATGCCGTCCATGATGTCGTATGGGAAGAGATGGTTTGGGGAGCTATCTTCTTCTACCGAAGGAATCATAAAAGTTGTGTTGACTTTTTAAAAAAGTTTTCCAGTTAGGTTCTTTGTAGCTTTGTTTTGTGAGGGGAAAAGTAAAATGTTTAATTTTGATAGTAGGATTGTTTCCACAGGAAAATGTTAAGTGTGTTAAGTCCTGATTTGGACCAATGTAAATTTGCAAATAAAGACATTCCTAAAAGCTAAAAAACAAAACAAAACAAAACAAAACAAAAACCAAAACAACAACAACAACAACAAAACCAAAAAACAAAAAACCTGGAGAAATACCAGGCTTAAAAAAAAATACAAAGAGATTAAAAACTGAACTGGAAGCATGCAGCAAAGGAATGGAAAGAAAAATATTTCAATATTAGAAGTAGTAGGAAAAACAACAGGGTCTATAGAAGACATCTTTGAGGAAAAAAAATTCCAAAATAGGATATAACCTTAAAGATAGTTAAAAAAAATAGAGTTAGAAATTGTTGAAAACCATATGTATATAAGGCAGGTCAGAGTTGGTCAGAGTCCAAACAAACATGAAGCAAAAACTAGACAGTGGGATCTAAGGAAGTTTAAAGGTTTTGACTATTGTAACTGTTTAGAATCATCAAGGATTGGACAAGATACTATGTAGTGGGTAGCCATCCCAGCATTGGCCTGGAAGTTCCAACACCCATTGAGGCTTTAGTAATGATCACGCCCACAAGGCGGGGCAGAGGAGGGAGCGGAAGAGCGAGGAGCAGGAGGAGGTGGCTCTCTTGGTTCCAGGACGCGGGACGCTAGAGGTGGACCGAGCAGAGTTCTCCAGAGAACGCCGCCGGACTACCCTATACCTTTGCCAGACTCTGCGACCTACCCCTTCATTTGTAAGTTACCCCACAAAATAAACCTCCCTTTTAACTACGTGGAGTGGCCTTAATAATTTCACCAATAATACTAGCTCTGTTACATCCTAAAGTGGCACAAATTGGAATATTTGCACAAAATAAATTTTAGTTTTTTCATAATTTTGGAAGTTATAAGGGCAAGACCAGAATGTTGGCGGGACTGCCTGCTCCTGAGTCCCTTTTCCTTGGCTCCTATGTGTCTGTCTTACCTCTGGTGTTTCTATACTGTTTTCCTTCTATCTGTGTTTATGTTCCAATTTATTCTTCTTTTAAGACCGAGGAGCAATGCTGTGGAATATGCTCATTGTTAATAATAAAGCTGATTGGCTGATAGCTGGGCAGGAAGAGATTGAGCACAAGAGTCAGACTAGGAGAATTCTGGAAAAAGGAAGGGTAAAGTCAAGAGTCACCAGTCAGATGCAGAGGAAGCAAGATGAAAATGCTGTATGGAGAAAAGTTACCAAGCCATGTGACTAAACATAGATAAGAACTATGGGTTAATTTAAGTATAAGAGCTAGTTAATAATAAGCCTGAATTATAGGCCAAATGGGTTGGGGATTTAGCTCAGTGGTAGAGTGCTTGCCTAGCAAGCACAAGGCCCTGGGTTCCATGCTCAGCTTAAAAAAAAAATTATAATTAGTATAAGCCTCTGAGTGATTATTTGGAAATGGCTGCCAGATAAGGCAGGACAGAGAAGAGCCTCTGGTTACAGAACCACATTAGTGACTTCATTTAATTTTTAAAAGATCCCACTTCTCCCCAAATAGTTATAGTCTGAATTACTTGGGGTTGAGACTACAAAATATGAATTTAAAGAGGACAAAATTCAGCTCTTAGTAGCTAGTAAGGAATAAAAAGGACTCAAAATACACAAATTTTAGGTAGATAGCCACTCCTAGATATAAAGTAGATTACTCAAGGACATAGATCACCCAAGCCCTGGGAAACCTCCCTTCTCTTCTGCTATAGTTTGGGTGCTGAATATTCGCCCAATGCTTCTGTAAATGAAGAGTTGGTCCCTGCAGTGGTGCTATTTAGACTTCTGGTAGACCCTTAAGAGGCATTGAATTAGAGATCTTCAAGTCATTGGGGCCTAGCCCTGGAAGGAATTATATGACCTTGGTGACTCAGTCTTCCTTCTCTTTCTTATTTCAGAAGAGCATTTGGTCTAATAAGTGTCCTGGGCAGTAGACCAAATCTACAGATAGACTTGGTCTTGGACTTGAGCCAATATAAAAACCTTTTTTACTTCATAAGTAGCTAGTATCCAATATTTTCATTACAGTGATGCAAACCTGACTCATATACCTTTCCTCATGTCTATAATTCAGACATTCTGGAAAGAATGCATGTGGCTTATTGAAAGGCAAACTTTGCTAAGACTGTGGAGCTGTTTAGCAGGAGATGCTGAGCTAGACAAAAACATTCTAGGGAGGTGTTGCTTGGGGAGATTCCATGTGTTTCTAGTACAAGGGATTTTCTCTGTACTCTGGTTACCAAAAACCTAGTGCTGTAGAAGTCATGTATGCTGCTTCTTCAGGGCACTGCAGAATCTGTATGTGTGATGGAGTCCACCTAGAGAAGCAGAGAAAGAGAAATTCCTTTCTCCTTTAGTCCCTCTCTAGTGCCCTCCATTGACATTATGCCAGTTGACAATAGAAATGTTATGTATACAGTTTAACTTCTTTATCACAGAACATGCAATGGAGGTGGATTTGTATGTAAAGGCAATAAGTTAACAGCTGGCACAGGAGCTAGGTATGACATATTTGGTATTAGTGCTACTGAACATGACAACAAATGGAACAGAAAATAAGTATGAAGGGATGCTCAGGACCATAGACCCTACAAGGGTAATCTTTTAAGGTCATCAACTAGTTATATAGTGTATTTTTTATATGTTCAGTCTTTTAAATCAAGTTCTTTAAATTCAGAAGAATTCCACAGAATTTCATGGATTCTCATTTAAGAAAATACCATTTGAATTTTTACATGCAAGGCAGAGGAAAAGGTGACTGAAGAAATCAAACAATAGACTCAGACTTAGTAAGTCTTTTCTTGGACAAAACATTGACATTGTGTCTTTTAGGTCAAGTGTCTTTGGGATATGAAGGGATCAAGCTACATCCAGAACTGATGTCACTTTTGACTTATGTTAAAAGTGTTTCAGTGAATATCTTACAGTAAACATATATCTTTGTCTATATCTATGTTTATATCTGAAACTGATTTTTTTCTGTTTTAGGCATATTTCTCATGATTAGATATTACTTATTGATCATCATGATGATAAAATACTTGGACATATATTTGTAAAGGAGGAAAGATTTATTTTGGCTCCTGGCTTCAGAGGTCTCAGTTCATGGCCGTTCAACTTCATTTCAGTAAGTCTGTGGTAAGGCAGAGGATCTCTGTGGTGGCAGCTTATAGAGGAGGGTTTCTTATCTCATGGTTACCAGGAAACTGAGACAAAGAGAAGAAGAGTCCAGGGACAAGATGTACTTTCAAAGGCATGCCCTAAGTCACTGATTTTCTACAGTTAGGCCAACCCTTTTACAGGTTCTACAAACCAACAAGTAGTCCAATTTATTATGATTTCATTGTTGGACCCATCTACTGACTGGATCACTGCTCTCCTAAAAAGCCCTATCACTGAAATTCACTTTAAAGAATAGCTTTAACACATCAGCCATTTGGGATGTTCTTCATATTCAAAGCACAACAAACTCCTTCCTTCACTGTATTGTTTCACCCAGAACACTATTTCCTAAATACTTAAGAAATATTTGTTGACTAAGATACTGACAAATCATGGGAGATAAAAGAGAATGCAGAGAAAACTTCTGGTGTTTTGCTTGGTTGGTTCCATTCAATAATAATGTTGAGCCTTTGTACCAGCAATAGGTATTAAAAGATTTGTTGGAGACTCTCATATTAGCTTACAAATTATATGACTGCACATGCAACTTCACTGTACACAAGAACAGAACTATCACCATGGACACAGAGGAAATTGAAACAATTATCACAGACTAATAAACTCTGAAGAGATACATTCGAAAGGATAGATGAAACTGATGGCTTTGTTGAAAAATATTGCTGATCAAAAGTGATAATAAGCAATAGATAACATGTTTTATTTTATAGACATATTTTATTATAAGAAATAGAGTTGGGCTGAAGAGATGGCTCAGTGGTTAAGAACACTGCCTGCTCTTCCAGAAGACCCAGGTTTGATTCCCAGCACCCATATGGCAGCTCATGACTGTCTGTAACTCCAATTCCAGAGGACCCATGGTAATACACCAATGCACATAAAATAAAAATAAATAATTAAAAAAAAGAAATAAAGTTGTCCAAGGATTATCTAGCAAGAAATATTAAGCCTGGGGGCTGAAGAGATGGACCAGCAGTTAAGAGCAAGGGCTCCTCTCCCAGAGTACCTGGATTCAATTCCCATAATCCAAAGGGTGGTTTTCAACTGTCCATCTTTAACTCTAGTTCTTAGGGATCTCT